>NW_022196900.1:7188155-7242879 GCF_008632895.1 Mastomys coucha
TTCTGAGTTTGAGGCCAGCCTGATCTACAGAGTGAGTTCCAGGACAGCCAGAGCTATACAGAGAAACCGTATCTCGAAAATACCAAAAAAAGAAAACAAAAAAACAAAAAAATGCTTTCTGTCTGCTTCTGAAGTATATTTCTTGATTCTCAGCTAATGTGTAAATTCCTCAGTGACAAAGGTTTCTTACTTTCTTATGCATGTGTGTGTGATTTTTTTTTTTATTTTTATTTGGTTTTCATAGAGTTTCCTTCCACTTTCAGAGACAGGTTCACAGCAACTATTAGCTATATGATTATCCTTGTGTGGCCTGTTGTGACAGACATTAGTTATTATAGGTCTTATTATGATCCTATGTCAAAATTGCCCTTTTTGTTACCATTGTCTGAATTACATTGAAAGTACATTTCTTTTTGCTTTGATGCCTTGATAGTAACATAAATTCTATACCATAAGCACTTACTCAAAAAAATTCTAACCAGTAGTAAGCACGCAGGGTTTAAGCAGAGAGCCTTTATCTTGGCAGTGTTCCCCTTATTGGAACCCATTTGCCCTAGAAGAAAGGGTTGTTGGCAAGAGTGACTGAGAAGCTTTTGGATTTAAAATGTCTGGGAGGCCTGAGGACTGGTGTGCTCACGAGTGCTGACACTGAGTGTCATGTCTTTCAGTCTAGACAAAAGGGCATTGAGTTAGGTGAGGCTTTCATGTGTAGTGCCATACATGGCTTCAGTGCTGACATCGGGCTGAAGAGTATTCTGTTTTAAAGGAAATAACAAACTGTTAATTTAGCTGCTCATAGAAGAGTCTTTGAGCTTAATCTACCTTCCCTTCTGTTCTGTGTTTAGATTCTCTTCCTGGACATTCCGTGGCACTCTGTTTATCTGTTGCTTTTAAAAGTAAGGCAACCAACGATGAGATCTTCAGCATTCTGAAGGACGTACCAAACCCTAACCAGGTTGAGGATGACGGTAAGAGAATGGCTTCTTCAGCTGAGCTTTACAGGCAACACGAGCTCTGCATGCTCACACAGAGTCTGTCAGCTATTCTGAGCACCTGCATATTTTACCCCTCACCTAAGGGGCCCTAAAATTCCTGGGAAGAGTTTCTATTAATAAAAGCCATCCTGGGTATGGTATGCACTCCTTTAATCCCAGACTTGTGAAGCAGAGATAGGCGGGTCTCTATGAGTTAGAAGCCAGTTTGTTTAGATTACATAATAGATTTTAGGTCAGCCAGAAATACACAGTGAGACCTTGTCTCAAAAGCAACAACAGTGCCAAAAGGACATAAACCATGTGCTACATACAAATAAATCATACATTCTTCATTCAGGGGTTTCAGCTATTTCTACTTTATACTCCTCTATATTAAGAGGACTTCCTGAATGGGGAAGCTTGGTGGGTTAGATATTTTGGGTATGGCTGACATTTTCTCCAAATTATAAGCTATTATGATACTACTGCCTAATCTTTACTTAGTATGTGTCATGTAATTTCAGCCAACATCTTAGCTTTGCTTTATTTTCCTGGTATGAATAGGAAAGTTGACAGAATGAAAGGCTTACCTGAAGTATGATTGGATAAAGAAGTAACGAGAGAGTTGCATTAGTACTTGAGAAGGCATACTGTGAAATATTTAGTTAGGTCAATCTGTGTTGCACAAAAAGTAGAGCAGATGACAAGTCTGCAGAGACCGCCATTTGTTTGGGGAATATACCAAGGACGTGTCAGTCAGCCGAGGTAACAGGAGGCGGAGTACACCGAAGGTGTGTCAGTCAGCCCAGGTAACAGGAGGCGGAGTACACCGAAGGCGTGTCAGTCAGACGTGGTAACAGGAGGTTTAGACTTGGCAAAAGTTGTAAGATGTAGATTTAAAGGTTTTGCTTTAACATTTTGACATCTTGTAATCAGAATAAGGAGGAGGGATGTGTGATAGTTTTAAGCAAATGGGTCATAAGCCAGGAGTGGTAGTGCAAGCCTGTTAATCTGACCAAGTTGGAGGTTCCAGGCCAGCAACAGTGCATCTTTGAGAGCCTGCCATAAAATCAACCCTGAGTTACATAGAAGAACTGAAAAACATTCCCATGAGAGAGAGTTAAGGGTATGCTTCTTCAACAAGCGATTGAGATGAGGTCTTGCTATAGCCTTGGTTGGCCCAACTTAGTTTTATGTTTTCAGTATTTGAAATCAGTAGAGTTTGGTGTTTGCTTTTACTGGAACATTATTATATGTTCATATGTTATTACCCTTAATATTCCAAGGTACAGCATCAAGGAATTACTATAGTTAACTTTTTTTAAATCTTACTATGAAATATTTTTCAGATGAAGGGTTCAGATTTAACCCCTTGAAAATAGAGGTCTTTGTCCAGACTCTACTGCACCTAGCTGCCAAGTCCTTCAGTCACTCCTTCAGTGCTCTTGCAAAGTGAGTATATATATTTGAGCGCCAGTGCTGTAGTAACTTTTGCCCAAAATTGTTAAATAAGAAGATCTTCCTACGTAGTTTGGTGGAGTTGGGTTTGGTTTGCGGTGGCTTTGTTAAGTGTGTGCAGTGTAGATAGATGTACATGTGGTGGGTAAAGCAGTGCCAGCCTAGGTCCTGGGGACAGTGGTCCAGCCTAAATTCAGTAACATTAAAGGGGCTTTGAAAACACTAAGAGGGCTTATGAATAACTAACTATTTGTGGTACTTTTCACCTTTATCTAAAGGTTTCATGAAGTCTTCAAAACTCTAGCAGAAAGTGATAAGGGGAAGCTACATGTGCTGAGAGTTATGTTTGAAGTTTGGAGGAATCATCCACAGGTACCAGCTGCTTAGTTAGACATAGGCCCTGGCTATATAGACATACAGATATTTGAATCTGCCAGTAGAATGTTTTTTAAGTCTGTACACTGGGTGTTATGGAAATTATTAACTGATACATTCTTCTTTGTAGATTTTTAAATTACACTGAGCTGTTGCTTAGGGGGGATGCATGGGAGGGTCACGGGGCCTGTGTGAAGTCAGAGGACAAATTTCAGGTCCGTTCTCTCCTTCCACCATGGCAAGTCCTGGGTATTGAACCTGGCTTGTCGGGCTTGCCATCAAGTGCCTTAGCCACTGAGCCATCTTGCCAGAGCTCAGTAACATTCTTCAGGTGGCATTGTGATTGGTTTTGTGCTAAAGCATTTACACACATAATAGATGCTGAGGAAGAAAACTTTTTGACCACAATATTTAGTAGGAAATAGTTATCATGTTTATCTATGTCTACAAACAAGACCTATAAGATGCTATTTTTTAACTAGGGAGATTTCAGTTGAAATTACACATATACAGACACATATTTTTATAGAGGTATTATCAATGAAAAATTTCTTAAAGAGTGTGTGCTACCATTCAAGAGTTGTCTTTTCAGGCAATCTTTACTGTTAATATAGTATTTCTTACAGTATTAGAGCATAGCAGAAGGCAGAATAAATCTAAAGGCTGACTAGTCTAATCAAGAGTGGTGGCCCAATACCTCTAATGGCAGCACATGGGAGGTAATGGCAGGAAAACCAGGAGTTCAAGGCCAGTCTTAGTTATAAGAAACCCTGTCTAGAAGAAAAAAAGAAAGATTTAAACTGGTCAATTCCATTGCTATTAAAATCACATTTTATAGTCCTGCTATTTCATTTTCCTAGCATTATTTATCATTATGTCTCCTTATCAGTAAAACTTGACCCTGTCTCTTTTCTTGTTGTAGATGATTGCTGTACTGGTTGATAAGATGATTCGTACACAAATTGTTGACTGCGCTGCAGTAGCAAACTGGATCTTCTCATCGGAGCTGTCTCGTGACTTTACGAGGTTTGAGCCAGAATTATATCACGTAATAACATTGTGACATTACACAGGCTTTATAGATGATCAGGACCAAATAGCAAGGGTTAACATATTGTGAACGCAAATGAAATAAAATTAAAATCTGTGACAGTCTTAATTTTTCCACTACGACTGCTATTTGCAGAGCATACTTGTCTGAAATATACTAAGTCCTGAAGTGACGTATGATCAAAAGTTTTTACAGGGCCAACAAGATGGTCAGGGAGCTTGCTGTCAAGCCTAATGGTCTGAGATCCCTGGGTTTGATTCTCAGAGCTCACAGGGTAGAATGAAAGACCAACTCTAATGTTGGTGTTTTATTAAGAGTAGACAAGTACAGGTTATGGTCCTGCCCTCTGGGAGCCGCCTGACTCTAATGTGTGAAGATGGATGCTTTCACAATTCACTGCAGTGCTGAACTAGTGTTGCTGGAACAGAATGCCGTATTCTTCCCAGAGGATAGAAGGCCCTGTCAGCCCTTATGAATGACAGGCTAAAACAGTGTAGATATTTTCTCTGTAGTATAACATACATTAACCAAATGTTGTATTATTTTAAGGTTGTTTGTGTGGGAAATTTTGCACTCTACAATTCGTAAGATGAACAAACATGTTCTGAAGATCCAGAAAGAGCTAGAAGAAGCTAAAGAGAAACTGGCAAGGCAGCACAAACGAGTAAGTCGTACTGATCTGAGGGCTTACCAGTTGGGACAGAATCTGCAGGGTAGTCCGAGCCCTTTGCCATGACAGTAGGGGTTTTTTTTGTTTTGGTTTGTTTTGGTTTTTAATTCCAAGTTACATAAAACTGTCACATGCTATGGCACTGATGTTGACCACAAACTATATTTCCCTTGTTTACCACCTCTCGGTTGGCTTCCTAGAAGAAAACTTGTGTGTCTCTAAGTCTGGCACAAAGGAAAAGGGATACAGTTATAGCGGCTGTGTGGGGCGGTGGGACAAGTTAGTCTCGGTCCCAACCTGACTTGACAGGTTATTCCCATGGTAAAAAACACTCTTTAGAGGGAAGTGTGAGCTGTCTGGTCCTATAGTAGTGAGTGTTCTTTGTTACTGGTATTGAGCATATCCACCATTGTAGAAGGCAGGGGAAAGATAAGCTTAATGACTGAGCTAGCCATGGTAGACTGACACCTGGTAGGCCTCACTCCCCCACTTCACCCCAAGCATTAACATCACCAAGTATCCCCAGCGCTGTCACTCCAGGAATAAAAGCCCTTTAGTACAAAATCCTCCCCGGGCCTAGGGCACCACCCATCCATCACCCCCAAAACCAGCTCTAGGCAGGTGGAGACAGGAAGGCCATACATAATTCAAGGCCAACCTAGGCCACAGAGCAGAACCTGGTGTTGATTTTTTTTTCAAATCGCTCCCCTTCTGTGGTTAGGCATCACACACTGGCTTGTTGTTTTGCAGCGCAGTGATGATGATGACAGGAGCAGTGACAGGAAGGACGGTGCCCTCGAAGAGCAAATAGAAAGGCTGCAGGAGAAGGTGGAGTCAGCTCAGAGCGAGCAGAAGAACCTTTTCCTCGTCATCTTCCAGGTGAAATTTAAAGGGCACCTGTTCTCTTAATATGGAAAGTTGCTATTTTAAATCACAAAACATTAAAAATGGAGAACTTTGCAAAAGAAGAGTTCAGCTTGGAGGCTACTGTGAGTCTGAGCTGTTTGCTCTGCTCATCATCTAAATACCCTCCTCACGTACTCCTTATGGTTGATGACTTGGGTGACCTCTCTTCCCTGGGAACATTCTGTACGTAGATTGATACTAACATGCTGTTTCCTTAGAACAGAGGCTAGGGCATATTTCTCCAAGAGGCTAAGCGATTTAACATTAAATCTCTCCCTTGCTAAGTTGACAGTTTTGGGGAGTCCTGAAAGTCAGGAGTACACACCACAGTCCAGTGGAGCAGCAAGACCTTTGAGAACTCTCGGTTTGGCTTTGTTGAGAAATTAATATTCCTTCCCCTAATACTTCTTCAACTTGTGCATCCTATCCAGCGTTTCATCATGATCTTGACTGAGCACTTGGTACGATGTGAAACTGATGGGACCAGTATATTGACCCCGTGGTATAAGAACTGCATAGAGAGGCTGCAGCAGATCTTCCTACAGGTTTGTGAGGCCTGGAACAGATAGGCAGCACCACTGCCTCAGTCACACAGGCTTTCTAGTTTAAAATGTCAGTGCTAAAACACCAGTCTGTCATGCTCCAGACCACAGAGTGGAACTCACCACTGTTTAAAAAAAAAAAAGTCCTGGGCTGGAGAGATGGCTCAGCAGTTAACAGCTCTTCCAGAGGTCCTGAGTTCAATTCCCAGTAACCACATGGTGTCTCACAACCATCTGTAATGGAATCCGATGCCCTCTTCTGGTGTGTCTGAGGAGAGCAGCAGTGCACTCACATACATAAATCTTTAAAAAAAAAAAAAAACAGTTATGGGGGCTATGTAGCTTTTGTAGGCCCCTTAGCTTATGTCCATTTGTGGCCACTGCTGTTCTTCAGAATACTAAAACAAGGTGCTTTATACTATAGCACTCACACTCTGGGTTGCCATTCCCTATACTAGGGAGCCCTGCACAGAAAAGTAGCAGGGGAACAAAAGACTGCTAACTTAACAGTAGTAAGATTTATAAAGTTACTTTACAGTCTGTGTAAAGTGTGTCCACAGAAACAAGGTAAACTGCTTTCAGCTAGATTTACTGATGTGCAGGGGACTGAAGTTCATTTTTCCTGGTTAACTCCCTAAGTCCACCTTTGTTTCAGAAAAGTGATTAATGCAGAAGTAATTATTCTTAAAGTTCAATTCTTTAAGCCTCCAAATCTCCCAGATTTATTAGCCCATTAAGAGGTAACTGAGAGAGCCGGGCGGTGGTGGCACACACCTTTAATCCCAGCACTTGGGAGGCAGAGGCAGGTGGATTTCTGAGTTCAAGGCCAGCCTGGGCTAGAGTGAGTTCCAGGACAGCCAGGGCTATACAGAGAAACACTGTCTAGAAAAACCAAAAGGAGGTAACTGAGGGCCCCTAGTCCTATAGAAATCTCTTAGTGTGTTTTAGTCTACAGAGAAAAGTTCCCACTTTCTGGTGCTTTGTTTGGCTCCCTAGACAGGCTGATTTTGGAAATGTGTCCTCACTTTCCAGATGCGCTCTACAGCTGTCAGAAGTATAGCTGTGGGCAGTGGCTCCCACATCAAGGTTATAAGAACTGAGTTTGGGTTTACATTATTGTATGTCTCTCCACTCCTTCCCCTGTAGTGTTACAATGCTCAGCCTTCTCAGGAAATGTGTCAGCATGGGTGGGCTATGAGGGACATGTTCTGCAAGATTGCTTGCATTTGGTTTCCTGACTGAAGCCTCTTTTCTGTGTCTGCAGCATCACCAGATAATCCAGCAGTACATGGTGACCCTGGAAAACCTGCTCTTCACGGCCGAGTTAGATCCTCACATCCTGGCTGTGTTCCAGCAGTTCTGTGCTTTGCAGGCCTAACAGTCACGTTTCTTCCCTTTTTATTATCTCGAAATAACTTGTCTTATTTTTGATGGTTTGAAGGTTTGCTTTCTTGTAGTAAGTAGCCTTTCACCTCCTAAAGGAAATGGGGGAGGAGAGCAAGGAACATGGCGTAACCCTTAGTTGCCCTGCAGGGCAAGTGTGGCTTGATGACAGTGATGTCATGGTGACCATAGAGTTGTACATAATGCGAGGCACAACTTTCTTGTGATACATTTGATACTTTTTCTCCTTAGGGCACAAAACAACAGGTTTGAGGTGTGTGAAATGCAAGGTCAGGCTTGCAAAATGGTAGCTACAACTGACGGGCTATCTCCAGGAGCCTAGCTTTTCTCTGCTCCTGGGAACATGGCTGGAATAAACTGCAGTTATGGTTTTTAAACCTTGGGAGTCATGGTCTATCATCTTAGTCTCTTCTTACAGAAGGTGTACCTAGTCTCCATCCAAAGCTGTCTTTTGCAAATACTTTTCTTAAGTGGTATTCTTATGATTACTACTTGTTAGGATCAAGGATTATTAGTACTAAACCCCAAATTTGTCTAAATATAAGCCACCCGGAAATCTTGAAAGTTATTTTAAACTGCAATCTCAAAGTATAATGAAGACAGCAGCAGTTTTTCTACCTCTCAGGTAATTGCAGGTTTGTCAGCCATTGTTGAAAAGCATCTGGTCATGCCCTGCAGCTCCAAGAAGAATTTGCCAAGATCCCTTAGTGTAACAGACTGACATTGACTTGGAATTCAGTGTGGCTTCGGGCTTGTCTCTTTGGTCCTGGAGTGGATAATTGATCCCTGAGTCTGTTGAGGCTGAAGCGCAATGAGTGTTCTGTAAAATAATGCATAAGCAGTTATCTGGCTTATTTGGCATTCCAGATTTCTAGGGTTTTTAAACTTCTCATTAAACCTCAGAAAAATCCACTAATAATGATATAGTTACTGGTAGTAATTTTGTGCATTTGCTATCTTTTTGTATGTTATACTCTGGAAGTATACATTGTGATTGTATATGTGGTATTTAGTTATCATACATTTCAATGGCCATAGAATATAATTTCTTAATAATGAGAACTCCTAGGCTTTTTAAATACCACATTTAAAGTAGGAGTATCATTTAATCATTTAAATTCAGTAGCTCAGGGTTGGATGAGAGATACTTCAGAAAGACAAAATCTGATTCTTAACTAAATATCCTATTTCTTTACCCTGTTCCTCCTTCCCATTTAACATAGCTCATGCTCTAATTAATTTGAAGTAGCTCCCATCCTCCAGGAGCCAAAGAATTAACCACTGAAGGCATTGTTAACTGAATCCTTTCCTGAGGCACAGTTTGGTTATTCTTGATCTGCACTCTAGGAGTTTGTACTTTTCTTCTTTTCTTTTGATCCTCCTGTGTGGTGGAGATTTCTAGAAACTGTTTATTAATATGCCCCTGCTCTATCCTGGTCAGCCATCTGGAAAAACTGAACAGAGGCTTGTGTCCTACAGGAGACAAAATGCAAGAGCAGGAAGCAGCTGCTACCATAGACGGGGGTGGCACGTTGCACGCCTCACAAATTCTGTGAAGTCATGCTAATAATGCTCCTTAACAGGCTTTTGTCAAAGTAAGACACATGTTGCTTCCATATCATACCTAAAATCGAAAAGTGTAATGTGCCTTTGCCAGTGTGATGTCTGGATACCAGGATTACCCTAAAGTCAGCTAGAAAACAGATAACTGATTGCTGACAGGCAACTGTGCTCACTTCACAGACAGAAGCTGCCCCAGGAAAACTTACCTGAAGTCTACAGTGAGGAAGTTAAAGCCATGTATCTCAGGAATGAGTTACTCCCTACCACACAACAGTACTTAGCAGTAATCTGAGTTGCAGTTACTCTTGTCATCAGGCTAGAAACTTCTCTCTATAAAGAAGTCTGGCTGCCCATTCAGGATCAATTTTTACTGAGCTGTAAGAGTTAGCATGGCACATATAAAATACCAGCCTTGAAACAGCATCTCTGCTGAGTGTTTCTACAGAACAATTAGTACTAAGGCCCCATATTATTTGGGATTGACTTGTTTTGAGTTTGGCCTTTCTTCAGCAGCTGATAGGAAAAATGAGCTGCGCACGCTTCCCAGTAAGTGCATCTGAAAGATGGAAATGACCACCTCATCTCGACCTGGCTGTTTGTAAAAGTCATGTGAGCCTCCTTGCCGCTGCTGAAACACAGGATGTACTAGTTAGGAACGGCTCCTGTCCTCCTGCCAGAGCAGCACTCTTTAGGGCATTGGCCATGCCTTGTTGAACTCAGCCTATTAGTTCTACTTGTGCTGCATTCTACAAAAACTTGTAGGTACTCTTTTCTTTCTCTTTTACCCTGGCTCTCCTGGAACTCAAGAGACCCATCCGCCTGCCTCTGCCTCCTAAGTGCTGGGATTAGAGGCGGGCACCACCACCGCCCAGCTCTTGATCCTCTGTTCATGTATAATAGTTGCTTCTAACAGCTGTTACTTATGTACTCTTCAGTAATACTTTTGACAAGCGTAAAGAAAACTCTGACTAGCTAAACTGAGGCAAATGCCTAGAGGGAAGTAAGACTGGTGACTGTAACTTCCTACCTCAGAAGTGTTAAGCAAGCATGGAAGCAAGCTGTTACCCCTCCCTGTGTTTGATGAGAACTTGTAAGGCAGATAGACTACTTAAATTAATGCTTTTGATGAAATAGCTGGATACTCAACGTTGAAAGTAGTCAGTTTTCCCTTTTAATACACCGTTTCCAAATTGCTGTGTGAAGGTCCTGAAGAATGGGACCTTGGGCACAGACTCCTGAGTCCATCCTTGGCTCCCGCTGTGACTGGGTGCTTGTTCCTATAGTAGCATCTCACTCTTGCCATTGCCTGAAGACTTCACAGCAGTACACATCAGACCTGTTCACTCCATCAACCTTCCCTGAAAGCTTTTCCTTCTGTGCCAACCTAGGATTTACCTACATCCCTTATTCCCGGTAGAGTAACTGTTCCTGTCATTTTTATTGTTACTTCCCTGTGTACATATGTGCGAGTGTGTATCTTTTTTTTTTTTTTTTGAGCATATCTATCACCTTAGGTTTTCTTTCTTTTAGTTAGTATATGAAATGGCCTGCCAGTTTTCAATCTTACTGTACCACTGGGCTCCCACAGACCCAACATTGTGCCCTCAGTCAGACTTTAAACACAACCATTCCAAAGCATTGTTAAGTGTCATTTCTATGAAGACTGCATTGTGGAACTTTTGAACAGGGTCTTTATTTGAATATAAATTTGTTTTAAAAGTCACATTTTTTCATATGTCAGTTCATGGCCACACAAGGTACAAGTCTTGCGGTACATGTCATCTTCTAAGCTTTCCTCCGGTCCATATTCATGTTGGTGAGTGGCTGTTTCTCTTTTCCATACACTGCTTCTTATCGCTCGCCGCAATTCTAAGGGGAGAAGAAAGCTTTTCAGCCTAATACAGAATAAGTCCAATGAGGCTTCCATTGTGTGTATATAATGGTTTCCTTTCGTTCTAACCATGGGTTACACACACTTGGCAAGCCTGCTCAGTCTGTGCAAGTAATTGTCTATCACATTACCAAGCATGAAGTTGCTGTATGGATTAGAAGTGTAGTAACAAAACAACAGAATGGGGTGTGTTTGGGACATCTGACAGAAATCAGGATGCCAGAGCAGCACAGCCAGCTGAGGGAAGAAAGGAATGGGAGTGGCTCAGATCCCAAGGTTTTCAGTCAGGAGCTCCTGTCTCACAAGTTCTGCCTATGAGGAATCCAGGAAGCCAAGAACCCTACTAAACTATGCTGATAGGTTTCCATCTTTAAAAAGCTGCTCATACAGGTTTCTTATGTCTACTTAGTGAGACAACATCATTGGCTTAGCTTTTGCTTTGTTGAAACAGTCTCATGTAGACCCATGCTGGTCACTGAGTGTATGATGTTCTTACCTCCACTCCCAACTCTGAGTACTGATATTGTAGGCATGTGGTACCACATCTGTTTTGTGGGGTACTGGGGATGAAACCCTGGCCTTGAACATGGCAGCCAAGCACTCTCATCACCTGAGCTACATTCTCATTCTAACAACTGTTTTAAAAAGTAAAAACTGCCAGGGGCTGGAGAGACAGCTCAGTGGTTAGGAGCTCACAGGGCTCTTCCAGAGGAGCTGGGATTGGTTCCTAGCACTCCTGTCAGTTGGCCTACAGCCAATAACATCAGTTCAGGGTTGCTCATTTTGCTGTAAGTAATGTCAAAGCTCTACTTGAATTTGTTTCCAGATATAACAAACATATCATGGGTAAAAGGAGGACAGGACAATCGATAGACTGGACACTGGGCTGAGCATTTGAGATATAGATGGGCAAGTCAAGGTAGAAGATACCCTGAGCCAAGGCCAGTCAACCGATAGGAAAAGGTCTAGTCTAGCTTTAGGTCCCCAGGGGTCAATCTGACCTGGGCAGCATTCTTCACCACTGGGCCACATGGCCCTTTTCACCACTCTCTTTGGTTTACATGGCTCAGTGTCTGCACCATCTCCTAGAAAGGTCTGTCATCCAAGTGCTGGTCTTGGTTATTTCAGCTCAGGAAGAGCCCAGATTTCTGAAGTCTATACAAAGCTCTCTGAGTTGCCCGAGGGAGTCAGCATGCTTCCTGACTGCAGGGGGAAGCAGGTGTCTCCTTGACTTCCCCACTGTGAAAACCTCTCAAAATTAAGCTACCATCTCTGCCAGATTTGAATATTACATGTACTTCAGGATGAGGGAAGAATTATTTTCTTCTTACATACATGAAAAACCTGGCTTTCGCCAGGCAGTGGTAGCGCAGACCTTTAATCCCTGCACTTGGAAGGCAGAGGCAGGCAGATCTCCGAGTTTGAGGCCAGCCTGGTCTACAGAGTGAGTTCCAGGACAGCCAGTGCTACACTGAGAAACCCTGTCTGGGGTAGGGAGTTGGGGGAGAGTGGTTTAGAAAACAAAAAAACCCTCTAGCTTTCCAGCATTTCCTTTCTTAGGAGGTCTATCAAGCTATAGAGGCATTCCTGGTACCGGTGAAAGCACAGGCTGAGTATCATGTATCTAAAACTTGAAAGCAATTTATGTTTTTAGATTTTGAAATATTTGCACATACAGAACATGTCTTTCAGATGAGAACCAAGTCTTAACCACACACACATGACTCGATGTACCTTATGTATTTCTAGTGCCTGGGCTACAGCCTATTGCATGAAGTTTCTTTATGGCATTATGTTGGCAATATTTCAGATTTTGGAGCACTCTGGATTTTTAGGTTAGCGATGCTTAACCTGCTACGCTAATAGGTTTGGTTTTTCCTTTCCCTTGTCTCCTTTTCCAAACAAGCAATCCAAAGCCTACGGACCAGAGTAGAGCAGGCATGCACAGGAATAGGGGGCCATCGGGCAGGAAGAGATGCGAAGTGTATCACTTCCTTACACTAAGCAGCCAAGTTTGCAGGGTCCTCCCTGTAGTATCAGCCCTGAAATGTGGAGGATTAAAACTAGATTTATCTGTATGTGCTCAGCCTTTTTATACATGAAGACAGACAGACATGTTTGTTCAAAATGTTCAATTTGTCAAGGGCATAAACCAACCTATGACAAGACCCCTCTACACAGAATCAGACAATCTGAGCTCCAAAATAAAGACACATGAACAAACAACACTGGGAATCAGAGTCCATGCCACTAAGAATGCTGTAGAACACTGGCTGGTGATGGAGTCCTGGAGCTGAAAGCTGCTCCAACCTATCACACTAGTACTGGCCCCAGCAAAGCCGCCAGTGCACAGCTGCTGAACTGGGATGGGAGGGGGAGTTATCTGTAGCCTGTTTCTTTGGCTTACTGGATAAAAAATCAAGTTATTGCCAGTGAGAGCAAATGGGCACTGTACATCTCCAGATGTGAGACCCTGGACAAGGGGTCACCTGCCTGAGATACTTAGCCTGCACCCCATTAGCAGGAAATCCTCAGAAGTCCTAGGTAAAAAGTCTCACTTCCAAAAGCACTGGGAGAACTTCAACAGTGTCCACGGCAGAAAAGGCCAGGTGGTGAGAATAACCATTTAGGAAGGAAGACTCAATGCCTAAAACATGAGGGAGCCTACACCACATCCATTCTAGAAGGGAACACTAAAACAGTTTCAGTAAGCAGAAGTGGAACACAGACAGCAGTTTAGATTAAAATCTAAATCTGCTAATGTCACACTGGTGAACACGATCAGGAAACAGCACATGAGAGTAGTGATTACGGTTTCAGTGAGAGCGTACATGTGATGCAAATGGTTACACAAGCCACAGCTCAGTCTGGGGGAAGGCGTGTGTGCTCCTCTGTTCATTATTCCAGCAATTTCTTACAACTCAAATTCTTTCCAAATAAAAAGGGCTTTAGGAAAAAGACAGGAACCAGCTTAAAGGAGACTCCACCGTCCACTGGGACAGTGTGAGCATCCAAGTGAAGAGTGCCAGAAGGAGCCTGCACTACATGACCTGAGAAGAATCAACAGGTCAGTCCAACGTATGCTCTACAAAACCAAAGCAAAGGCCAGGCGTGAGAGCCCATGCCATTAGCCTAAGCACTTGACAGGCACACATGTGGATCTCTGTGGATTGGAGGCCAGCCTGGCCTACATAGCATGTTCCAGCTACATAATTCCAATTCCAAAATACAACACGCACAGGGATGAACATCTATAAGTCTAGCAGTTAGGGGGCAGAGGGCAGGAAGATTGCTACAAGTCCTAGGCTACACAAACCTTTTCTCCAGAAAACAAGAGTAGAGCTTAAGGAGAAGCTTTGTTTCAACACAAACAACCCCTATTTATATGCCACAAAAAACTCTCAGCTAAGATGCCTATATATTCTAGAACCACTGAGTAAAAGAGTGTTAACACCCACAGTGTTGTGTGTATTAGAGACAGAAAGGAAGGACTTCAGTGGAGACTGTCAGCTTCCTCGAGGACGGGCAGCAGCTCTCCTGTGTGTCCTTTATCTCCTAAGAAGTATTCCTCCCACAGACAATCAGCCTGAGACTCATGGAGCAGAAACAAGATGCTGAGCAGTCCAGGAGCAAAAGAGAAGAGCTGAGGGTGATACCCCAGCCACTCTTGGATTGACAAATGGAAGAAGTGAGGGGAGACACAGGAACAACACATGAGAAACATTTTTTAAGTGTAATCACTTTTTGAGTATCTCAATTGTGATCAGCTTTTAGTTACAGAGAAAAGTTCTCAGAAACACAAATATTTGAAGGAATTATGGTGTTTGCGAGTAACTTGGGGCTTAATAAAGTACATACAAGTTGCCAAATGCCAATACTTGGGGAAAAAAGGTGTGTGTGTGTGTATACATG
The DNA here is from genome assembly GCF_008632895.1 of Mastomys coucha. NCBI lineage: Eukaryota > Metazoa > Chordata > Mammalia > Rodentia > Muridae > Mastomys > Mastomys coucha. The sequence continues at coordinate 7,202,902 of NW_022196900.1, forward strand.
GGTGTGCATGTGGATTACAATGGTGCACATGTGTAGAAGTCAGGACAACTTGGCAGGAATAAGTTCTCTTCTTTCATCAAGTGGGTTCTTCTGGGAACCAAACTTGGGATTAGGATCGGCAGCAAGCCCATTTACCCACTGAGCTATTTCACTAGCCCCCAAAATCTTTTAAAGGTTTGTTGGTGCCACAACACTCAGGAGGGTAGCAATCAACTGCCTTCTGTCGAGTCTGGGTACAGCTGGATGCTGGGAGCTCACAAACCAGCCACCCTAGCCAAAAGGCCAGCTTTAGATTCAGTGAAAAGAGATCCTATTACAAAGGCATTGACCTTAGCGCATACTGCAACAGTGGGACAGGTCTAGCATACCTGGGGAAGGAACTGGAGTGTGTGTGCTGCATAAAACTGGAGCCCCAGGGAGGCTGGACAACCAAATGGTGAGTGGCTGGCCCTGTCGCTGCCTCCTCATCTTGTAGGCAGTAGATTATGCCTCCTGAAAATGAGTAGCCAGTCTTGCATCTGAGAGCCTCAGGGACTGCTTAGAATATTCACTCAGAGAGACTTCCCCAAAATGCTTGTTGCAGTGAAAACTCAATACCACTTCAAAGCTTGTTTTTATACTACATGTTGCGAAAGAGACAGTGAGTGCAGTCAAAGGAACCCAGTGCTGCTGCTTCTGAGGGAAGCCTACTACAGAGCTAGGCGAGAGAGACCCAACACCTCTGCATGCTAGATGGAAAAGCAGCTGGTGCCTCTGTTACGTGGGGGAAATAGACTACAAAGAAAGAACACAAAGTTTTGATCTTAGTTCCTGTTCCATAAACTAAAACAGGATGGACTTACACACCTCAGATTTCTCAGAGAAGGTCCACAATGTCACAAGCATGTCCATGGGACAGTGGGCAGTGTCCAGAAACTCAGAAGGGACCTCAAAATTAGATGATGTCCCTACCTGCCCCTTGCAGAGGTGGGGACATTCATACTAATGAAGTCCTTTTAAGGAAACCCTCTAGTACTAAGTGCATGTAACATGCAAAGAAACACCTACATTCCCATCTTATTTGAGGCAAAAAAAAAAAAAAAAAAAAAAAGCTTACAGACCAAAACTTCTGTGTAGGGCACCAATTCAGGGTTCTTGTTCGCTACTGGGTGGTGTGCCCTTGGAAATGCAGTTACCCTCTGGTTCAGAGATGTGGAACCTTGTCTGTGTGTACTTTACAATATTCACATCTTTTTCTGTAGCAAACTCTACATTATAACTGCTATCATTCAAAGAAAAAAATGTTGAGAGGAGGTGAATGTAATTGCTTACCTTCCCATAAAGAAGAAAGCCTTACGTCAGCTTCGCTGTGCATCAAGAGGAACCATGTTCCAATTCTTTCCAACTAAAAGCCTTTAGACTTGCTTTGACTCCTCTCTGTTCTGAGCCAACTGTACAGTCAGCGCCTCGTTTCTACTCTACAGTCTACTCCACTCAGCCCTCTGTGGGCCTAGTCAGGACAGGAACATATCCACCAAATGCTAGAGTGAATGAATCAACAGGAACCACAGTTAAAGTCGGCCTCACACTGACTTCTGCGCACTGAGCACCCAGAACTCACATGCTCATCAAAAGCAGGTAATGGCAGGCACCCACTCATTCATGCAACCACTTCAGACATTTTCTTGAAAAGCATGCTTCACCCAAACAAGAAATGAACTCAAGGAGAAGAAATCCATCTTCAAAAAGACCTCAGTGCCTGGGATTGAGGAATAAGGAAAATCCATGAAGTTTTGTCTAATACAGTGATCAAAAAGTAAACAACTGAGTTCATATTTTGAAAATTGTAGAAAATTTGTATTAAGATCTATACATATCCTAATAGAGTCATATTAAAAAGGGAAGAATTTGGCCAGGTGTGGTGGTGCATGCTTTTAATCCCAGCACTTGGGAAGCAGAGGCAAGGGGATTTCTGAGTTCATGGCCAGTCTGGTCTACAGAGTGAGTTCCAGGACAGCCAGGGCTATACAGAGAAACCCTGTCTCGAAAAACTAAAAAAAGGAAGAATTTAAGTGTATCTCATAATGTTTTTCTAGACAAATTATAGGAATTTAGTTACATGACATGTTGACTGGACCATGGGATTAGTTTCTAAGGAAAAGTTACAGTAGTGTTCCTCACCACTTTACAATACAAATTTCTTACTCTTTGTCCAAATTTCATCATCTATACTGCGTATCATCTGACGGAAGGGTCCAGTTGATTTCTAGTAGTAGTTAAAACCCTACACCTGAGCTATAGAGATGGCTTGCACTACCATGACTTGAGGAACATCTACCAGCTTAGAGGGTAAAAGTGACAAGATGAGGAACTGAGTTTGAATCCCTCCCCCGACCAAAAAAGGGGGTGGGGGGATGCTAAACCAAACAGTATGGAGCTCAGCTGGCTGTAACCTCAGCACTGGGGGTGGATGAGGTACACAGGACACAGGGATCCTGGATGCTGGGAGCTCACAAACCAGCCACCCTAGCCAAAAGGCCAGCTTTAGATTCAGTGAAAAGAGATCCTATTACAAAGGCATTGACCTTAGCGCATACTGCCTCTGGCTTCCAAACGCACAAGACAGATGTGTGCACCTGCACACAGGGTAGGCACGCTCACACACACACACACACACACACACACACACACACACACACACACACACAGAGAGAGAGAGCAGATAACTAATCTGGGGGCCACCTTTTACACCCCTTCCTTAATATGCTTTTTCACTGCTCTATCCTGTAATAGCAGCTCTGTAGTTAGAGGGAAGAGCTACTGCTAAACATTAGAAAAGATTAGAGAAAAGGCCAGGTTAAGAGGAGAACTCTTCTCAGTGGGTCTTTGCTGGCATCTGAATGCTGGGACACAGCTGTGGCTGGCTTGGACAACATTACTGAAATGTTGTTCTGTGGTAGTCTGCTAAGGGAAACCTCAGCCCAACCTTCCATGTGGGCTCTCTACCTGCTCAGGAATTAGGTCGCTTGTGCAAAGGGGTTTCAGTGAGATGGTCTTGATGCACTTGTGTGTCTAACATTGCTACCATTTTTGTTTTAGAATGTGTAAGAGTCTGCAGAGGGAGAAGGACTTGGTTGCTTGGTTAGCAGATTAGCTGGCTTTTGGCTATTATTGTTTAGTTAGGTTTTGTTGTGGGTTCTGGTTTTGTTTTTTGAGCCAAGGACTCATTCTACAGCCCATGCTGGCCTCCAACTCACAATCCTCCTGCTTCAGCTTCCTGAGTACTAGGACTACAGGCATGTACAGCCACCCCTTTTCTTTGTGTTTAGGCATGTGGGCTGTCCCATTCACACACAAAATCTCTTCTAAATTTTAAAATCGTAAGAAAAATTAATATGGCTAGAATACTGATTTGAGATGGATCAAGTAAATGTAAAACCCAACCTACGTACAGGACGCATATTACCTAGACACACTGTGCGTCATACAGGGACTCTACACAGCCACCACATGAAGGGCATATGCTGGTTACTTCCTGAAGACTCCTCTTTGGGGACTTTGTTTACAGCCCTCAGTGCTCCCACCACACTCTGTGCTCATCCCTGGTGTGGCTCCATTCCCAGCACACTGGGCTAGTGTCTCAAGTTTCATTCCTGACACTCAGTCCAGCACCTTTGTTAGCCCAGTGCTTGGCACCTGGCAAACAAAACTCGATGTGTTCATGGATGGACAGACTTACGGAAACATTCACACGTGGATACACACATGGACAATGGATGCAGAAACAGAACCACCAGGGAATGGAGAGCTGCATGGAGACAGATACACAGATGGAGGAATGACTATGCATATGTATAATACATATACATATGAAGACTCGGAAGAGAACCGGACAACTGTCCCAACATACGGAACAAGCCACTCATTTTTCTGGTTTTCCTACTCATATTTAAATAAAGATGCTCAGACTAACTGATAGCAGTTATTCTTTCTAGCTACTAAATCTAGTGACTACATAGCTCATGGTTTTGTTTCAAGCAATGGGAGGTGGCTATTGAGAGTCTTGTTATTTTATGTTACTGTTGTCTTACACACTGCAGGCCACACAGGATCTGACTGATGCCTAATCCTACCATCCACACCCTGACAGATACCACTGCTGCACAAAAATGACTCACATGAAAATGATGGCCTTTAGAAACGAGGTACTGTGAGGTTTGAACACCAAGGCACTGAGGCCAACATTCAAGCCCACTCTCCTTACCTATAGAAAAGGCACATGCTCACATCTGCAAGCAGGACAGGCTGCGATGCCTTGTGCTCCGGGGTGAGACAAGTAACAGGAAATCCAGCCACTTACCTTTTACTTTTTTATCAAACTTCTTCTGCTTCATTTTTTCTCGGTTTTCCTGCCTCACTTCCTTTGCATCTTCCAGAGCTTCCTGGGTACCCCAAACTTCAAGAGCCCGCTTTACAACCTACAACACAGGTAAGAGCCCTGTGAGCTGGGATTCAGAGAGGTACAGTAGGAAGTCCTAACTGTCGAGCTCACAGACGACATGAAGTCACATGGAGAGCAAAACCATGGACTCTAACAGTTGAAGGATTCCCTTTAGGTTCCACTTTTTCCAGAATTGGAAATACTAGTACAGGAAACATAAATGAAGAAAAGACTCAATGAGAAAAAAACATGTAAAATCCAATCATGAGGTCAAGAGGGGCAGGAAATGCCAGCCAAGTCTGTGCCCTGACATTGCCCTGCTTGTGCTGCCTGAGCAGGGTGCAGGAGCTGAAATACAGCACAAAGCACCAAGTCATAAGAAAATCTGGGCTGCTTTAATTAGCATCATTTTTACTTATTTTGAATGGTTCTTAAAATAAATGATGAACTTTTGAATCAGTAATCATATTTAATGAAATTCAGTATATGTTTCTCAATGTGGCTTAATTTTACATATAGTTGAGGAAAATTCTAGTACATTCCTGTACAGACAGCTCTAAAGCAGTGTCTCTACACATTTTCATATAATGGTGCTAACATTGTAATATTCAAGCCGTTCTGGGTAGATACGGGATGACACGTGACTCCAAGCAGTAGGCCCGGGCACTGGAGTGCACAGTCAGAGTGTCTCTGCTAGCACATGTATAACCTGCTCACAGCAGGGGCTGAGATATGCCCTCAGCTGTGCTAGCTACTGGGACACCCCAGCATTCCAGCTTATATCCAAATAGAGTCAGAGTCCAGGCATCTGTGAAAGATGTGAAATGCTCATCCCCTTTCTTCTTCTTCTTGTTTGGTAAAAGAAGACAGACAGCCAGGTGAGGTCTGAGCTTTCTAACCTTTTAGAGTGCAATTATACTCCCTGCACCATCCACTGGCAGTACATCTATGCCAAAGTTGCCACAGCAAAAGCGAGATGAGAAAACAGTGCTCGCAGCAGTCGTTAGCTGTGACAGCAATAGACATGTAAACAAGAAAAGGATCCTCCTTATGTGTGAGCAAAGCCAGCGTTAAACTAGTCAGTTATGCTGCAAGTTCACCTAGAGTTGGACATCCCAGCGTCCAGCTTATTAGACACCTGTAGCTTTAGGTAGAGCTTCATGTCACCCCACTGCGAATGGCGAGGGTTCTTCTTCACAATGAACCTGAGCGCTGGCTCTCTCTTCTCTAGATCGCAGTCCTTCAGAAGGTACTCTTGCTTGGCTTCGGTCTTGGTTATAAGCTTGTGTTTATCATCAGCATCTCTGGAAAGAGATTAAGAACGTTATATAAACTACTTCAGTGAAGCTGAGTTTTCAGACAGCCCAGCAACCTCAAGGCCTGCACGCCCGAAGATGCACACGAACTTCCCTGCCTTTGGTTCTCATTTTCAAAGTAATAAAAGTTCAGACTCAACTCATATCACAGTTAAGAATCTTCCTAAAGTCCCTCTTATTTCAGAAAGAACTCGAAATAAGAATAGGGAAGACAATGAAAAAAAAAGGGCTCACAGATAAAGAAAATACAAATCGAGTTACGAGGTCACCAGAAGTAGTGGCCCATGCCATCATCCCAGCACTTGAGAGGCTGAAGAGAGAAAACCGACCACAAGTTCTAGGCCAGCCTGGAGTACACAGACCCTGATCCAGAAAAATGGGCAAGAAATAAATGTCGCAAGGTCCCATTTCCCAACACAGCTGGGTTCTGGTGGCTTAAAAACCAAGGTAAAAACAGAGAGTGGGAACGTGAAGCAGCGCCAGAGTTTATAGAAGGCCTATGAACTAGTTCTTTCCTTCATTTGTCACCTTGATGTCAGTCACTGTTCAAGGTGATAATGGAGAAAACAGGGCCTTGTTTAAAGAAGCTCTGTTCTAGTCAGAAGATGGTCCACATAATGACAGGGAAGATGCTCTAAGATCATAAAGCACAGTGAAGGGACAGGGATTTCCTGGCAGGAGGATCACCAAGAGAAACCTCTGCTGAGGACACTGGTGAGCAGAACCCAGAGCAAGCCAGAAAAAAAAAGCTTCTAAGCAGAGAAGCACGCACACACAGAGGCTGCGGGGCAGGTGGGCGGAGGACAGCACACAAACCGGCAGCAAGTGATGGCAAGCGTGGGAAGAGGCAGTCAGGGGCAACTGAGGACCTGCAGCTGTGGTGAAGACATATTTGAAATGGAATTAAAAACCATTTTAACAGTTTGATCAAATTCCCTAGAGAGAAGAGTCAAGAGATGCAAGCTTGGGAAGGTGAAGAGCAGGGACCCAGAAATCTCCACTTGGGAGGCAGAGACAGGAAGACTATTCAGTGTGAGCTACTGGCTGTGGCTCAGTAGCTAGGTTACCTAGACTGACTGCCTCAGTCTCCAGCACCACAAAAACAAACAGCTGTTTAAAGCAAGCACCTGCAGCTATCACATGTTGGCAAATCAAAGTGGTTCATAAGATACGAGTCCATGAACTCTTTCCCGCATTCTTCACAGATGGTGTAATCAAACTCCATGACGGGCCCTGCAAGAGGAAGGGGCATCTTTACTCTTTCAGAGGACTAATACAATGTACTTGCTCTATCTTATTAGCTTATTGTCATGGATCTTATGCCTGACACAAATGCCTATTGGGGAGAAAAGCTGATTAATCTTAGGTTCCTGGAAAACAATTTTCTAAGAGAAAAAAAGAAAAAAGTAATTGTCTTAGGGTTTTATTGCTGTGAACAGACACCATGAGCAAGGCAACTCTTACAAAGGAAAGCATTTCATTGGGGCTGGCTTACAGTTCCAGAGGTTGTTGGGATAATCTTGTGTACTATGTTAAGGTTGTCTTTGTTTATTCAAATGTTGATTTCTGTGACTGCAGAGTGCTGAGTACCTTCTGGACTTTGGTATTGTTATTTTTAGGAAGCATCACCTGTCTCAAAGCTTCTTACAAATTCTTCTCCACCACCTTCTGACTGGCTTAATAAAGATAACGGGCCACATGGCAGACCATTGGTTAGAATAAGCAAGTTAGGTTCTGAGAGAGTGGGGAAGAAGCCTAAGCTATAAGGCCTAAGCATTCATAAATGAATAGATGTCTCTGTGTCCTTATTGGAAGCTGGAGGGTCAAGACAGTCCAGCCATAAAGTTTACTCCATTTTTATCATGGCAGGAAGCATGCCAGCATCTAGGCAAACATGGTGCTGGAAAAGGATCTGAGAGTTCTACATCTTGATCCAAAGTCAGCAGGAGCCTGGATTCTGCAGACATCCAGAAAGAGACTGAATTTCCACATTGGGAAGAGCTTGGGCATAGGAAACCTCAAAGCCCACCCCATAGTGGCATACTTCCTCCAACTAGGCCACACCTATTCCAACAAGGTCACACCTCCTAAATGTGCCACTCCCTGTAGGTCAAGCATTCAAACACATGAGTCTATGGGAGTCAAACCTATTCAAACCACCACATTCCACTCCCTGGCCCCCACAGGCTTGTAGCCATAACCTAACACAAACCGCATTTAGTCCAACTTCAAAAGTCCCCATGGTCCATCACAGGCTCAACAACATTTAAAAGTCCAAAGTTCAAAGTCTCTTCTGAGATTCATGCAATCTTTTTAACTGTAATCCTCTATAAAATCAAAATCAAAAAGCAGATCACATACTTCCAACACACCATGGCACAGGATATACATCACCATTCCAAAACACAGGGAAGGGGGTACAGTGAGGAGACACTGGAAGAAAGCAAGACCGAAACCCAGCTGGGCAGACTCCAAACTCTGCATCTCCACGTCTGATGTCAAAGTGCTCTTCAGATCACCAACTCCTTTCATCTTTGTTGACCAAACTTCTTCCTCTTGGGTTGGTTCCACTCCTGTTAGCAGCTTTCCTTGGCAGATAGCCCTCGGCTCTGTCATCACTAAGACAATCCAGGCTTTACCTTCACAGCTTCTGTTGCTGCTGTTCTTGGTAGTCATTCTATGGTTCTCCAAAACGCTGCTGTCTTCTGCTGGAACTGGACTGCACTTTCTCATAGGCTCTCTTCATGGTGCCAAGCCTCAAATTCTTTTCATGACCCCTTCAGTCCTAGGCCTTCAACTGACACTGAGGCTACACCTTCACCAATGGCCTCCCCTAGCCTCTCACAGTGCCAAGCATCAGCTGCTCTCCATGACCTCTTCATGTCTTCAAAGCCAGTACCACCTGGTGACTCTTATTCATGACCAAATCTGGCTGCCAGCACAAGGTACAATCTTGGCCACCTCATACAATGGCCTTTCTGAGCCTTCCTGCAGGGACACCCCTTGCCACACACCTGCCCTCAGTGACATTTCTTAGTCTTGGAGGGAAATTCCATCCTTATTCTAAAGCCAGAACCAAGTGGCTGAAGCTGCCAAGTTCTGCTTCTTGTTGGGGCTTGAACATGGCTCCCTCATTACATCTTCACCAGCTTTCTGTTTTCCCATGGTTTCCTTCACTGCCTAAGCTTGGCTGTCCTGGAATTTGCTCTGTAGATTGATCTTAAACTCAGAGATCTGTATACCTCTGTCTCCTGAGTGCTGGGATTAAAGGCTGGTATGTACCACCAAGCCTGGACATAAGCTTTTCTTTAATTCGTTACCACAAGACCTTTATAAGCACTGCCACTATGCCTCAAGATCTGGATTAAAGGCATGTGTCATCCCACCTCAAGATCCAGATCAAAAGCCTGTGTCTTCCAGCTTCAAGACCCAGATCAAAGGCATATAGTCTTCCTGCCTCAAGATCTGAATCAGGTGTACCCTCCATTTCTGGAGTGTAGTTCATTACAGACAGAGACAAGCTGACAATCGAGAATAGCCATCACAGGTGCACCCCTTGTCAACTTGACACACAATCATATCTCTTTATGTGCAAATGAAGACAATAACCAGGTCATAATAATGCCTAACATGATGTAACTATCCCTCAAATAACTGCAAACACACTGTAAATTTAGAATAGGTGACTACTCTTAATTCTATTTAATAGCTTTAATCTGTTTATCTCCCTGAACACAGGATTTAGCTCCATTCCACTTCCTGGTGCCCCTTTACTCCCTGAAACATATATTTTGTATTTTTCCTTTCTCAGCTTACATTAGATCAAAATGTTCTTCATACGAGTGACCCCCAGGACAGAGTCTATGCTAGGCTATTTTTGAGATTTCGTTGTCAATGCAATTAATCTAAATCTCTTCACTTTAGCTTCAGGCAAACACTTCATACAAGAGCAAAAAGCAGCGACATTCTTACCAAAATATCCCAAGAATCATCTCTAGGCAACATACTACAATTATCCTCTTCTGAAACCTCTTGAGCCAGGCCCCCACAGTTCAAATCACCCTCAGAACCAAGTTCTTCCATGCTTTTAGTATGGACCATTAAACTCCATTTAAAGCAATCCATTGCTTTCCTAATCCAAAGTCTCAAACCCACATTCCTCTAAACAAAAGCATGATCAGGCCTATCACAGCAATACCCCAGTCCTGGTACCAAATTTTGTCTTAAGGTTTCACTGCTGTGAAGAGACACCATATTCAAGACAACTCTTACAAAGGAAAACAGTTACTTGAGGCTGGCTTACAGTTTCAGAGCTTCAGTCTGTTATCATCATGGTGGGAAGCATGGCAGCATCCAGAAGACAAGGTGCTGGAGGAGGAGCTGAGGGTTCTACGTTTTGATCCAAAGGCAGAAGGGGACTGGATTTTGCAGGAAGCCAGGAGACTGGGTTTCCACAGTGGGCAGAGCTAGAACATACGAAACTTCAAAGCTTGTCCCCACAGTGGTTCACTTCCTCCAATAAGGCCACACTTACTCCAATAAGGACACACCTCCAAATAGTGCCACTCCTTCCACACATTCAAACACAAGAGTCTATGGGAGTCATACCTACTCAAACCACCAGAGTAATTAAGCGGGAGAGATTTAGTAATTCACCTTCTGAACCCAACCATGAACAACACTGCTTCACTTACACACTGCCACAAGGAATTCCTGTGTACTGGCTTACAGCATGAGTCTGTCTGTGGAGTCATGGAGTTGGCCTAACTTTTTTTAGGTTAGAATCCATGGCTCATGGGTCACTGTGTGCCTTTCAGTTCCTGAGAAACCAAGGCACTCACTCAGGCAGTGGAACACTGAGAACACCTTGGGATTCTCTGTGTTCCCTAGAAGTTAACAAAACGTGGAAGGTTGATGGGACAAGTGGTCTTAGACATTAATCTTATGTACCCTTGTATTAGTCAGGATTCTCTAGAGTTACAGAACTCATAGAATGTCTCTATATATTTGGGAAGTTATTGGAATGACTTACAGTCCAACTAACCCAACAATGGGCAATTGTGAATGGGAAGTCCAAGAATCTAATAGCTGCTCAGTCGCACAAGGCTACTTGTTTAACCTGATTTTCTTTATAAGCTGGAATCCTGAAGAAGTAGGTTCCCATAGGTGTGCTGACAAGTAAGTGCAAGCAGGCAGAGAAGAAAGAAGCCTTCTTTTTTCCACTGTCCTTACATAGGCCTCCAGCAGAAGGTATGGCCCAGATTGAAGGTATGGACCACCACGCCTGGACCTAAACTGTTCTTTACTTGAAACTTGCTCTGTCTCAACCTGGAACTCAGAGATCTGCTTGCCTCTGTCTCCTGGGATTAAAGGCATGTACCACCTTGCCTGGGCCTAAGCTTTTCATGGCCCCTATGCCTTGAGGTCCAGATCAGACACTAAAGAGATGGCTCAACGGTTAAGAGAAGTGACTGCTTTTTCAGAGGACCGGAGTGCAATTCACAGCAACAACATGGCAGCTCACCACTGTCTATAATTCTATAATTCCCAGATCTGACACTCTCACACAGACACACATGCAGGCAAAACACTAATGCAAATAGCAAAAATAATAAAATGTTTTTAAAAATTCCAGATCAAAAGCCTGTGTCTTCTAACCTCAAAACCTGGGTCACAGGTGTGCCCTCCATTTCTGGATTGTAATTCATTCCAGATATAGTCAGGTTGACAACTGATCCTGTATAGCTTGCAAACATTATTGTGCCCTGGAAATTACCGCCATATTGATCCTGGCAACTACCACTATATTTCTGATAAGGTGGTAAAAAGTCTGCTTGTTCGGAGTAAACCTGTCTGAGCCTCAGTCTTGCTGAGACCCCTCTACCCCAGCCTGGTTTAAGATTCATTTCTCAGTGGCCATATCAGGCAACCAGTAAGGCTGGCCTTACATCTCTCATCTCACCAGTGAGATCCAGTGGGTCAAATTCAAGTAGTCTCCGGGTTGTGTTCATTCCAGAGGACGTTTCAAATTCCTAGAGGCTGCCCACACTCCTCCCTCAGCTCCCATCGTCAGGGCCAGGAACAGTTTTCTACATGCCTTCACTGGCTTCCTCTGCAAGCCCAGCTCCTCAGGAAGCCCTGATTACACCAGGCTTGCTGGGATTAAGGTGACCTCCCCATTTCAAGGTCTTTAACTTTAATCCATTTGCAAAGTCTCCTCTAAGTAAAGAAATATCTACACAGGCTCCAAGACAGTTAGAATATGGACATCCTTGGGGGGCTTTTGTTCTGCCAATTATGGCACTGTTGAAAGTACAAAGAAGACTGGCCCCAGGACTGTGGAGGAGGGATCTACTTACAGAGAGAGGCCATCAACACATTAAGCAGGTTAAGCAATATAGAGAACAAGGCAATGTTAGGAGAGTCAATACAAAATTCACTCAGAGGGGGACATTATTTTTCTTTCATTCCACCATGTCAACAGAGCAAAAGCCTCTGCTTTACTGTGTCACCTCCTGGATTATAAACTTCTTACGGGAGAATCACTGAGCCCTGCACCCCTCAGCACCCCACACAGAACTGCCCCTGGCTGGATTCTCTTAAAGACTTCAGTGCCTAGCTAAGGACCTTTAATCCTCTAATGGTCCTCAGGCAAGTGTAAACCCCACCGGAGAATCCTTAGGATGGCTGCTACTGCCCAGCCCCGGCTCTGAGGACGGCCACAGTAGGAAACACACTTCAGGCACCGCCTTCCTTAGCTAACTCCAAGGCATGGTTTGTCAAGATCCCGCCACCCCTTAACTCCACTAATCCCCAAGCTCTAAAAGAAATGGTTCTTCATAAAACAGGGCATAGCTATAAGAAAGAGAACAATGTATTTTAGAACAAGCCTGTTGATATCTTCAAAATATGTACTAGGATAAAGAGAAAATTATCACAAGTGCCATTAGATGTCTATATCACATTGTTATTCAAAAGCCCTGAAATGAGATTCCCCATCTCTAGCCTCCTATTCACACATAAGATCCCCATCTCTGTCCTCCTGTTCCCATTAGAGATCCCCATCTCTGTCCTCCTGTTCACATTAGAGATCCCCATCTCTATCCTCCAGTCACACTAGAAATCCCCATCTCTATCCTCCTGCCCACACTGGCCACTCAGCCCCTGTTCTCCTTATGTATTTATTGAGGTCTCTGTTTTTTAATGATGACTTTTTAAACAATTCCTTACCATCCTTTCTTACTGTGGTATGTCCCTCCTAAGTCACTGGAGCAGGCCTCCATCAAATCAGAACACTTACATATTGTCTGTGGCCATGTGCCGCTACAGGCCACCAAGTTTCAGACAGCATGTCCCATGAATATCACACTCAGCAACAGCAACTGTCACCCACTACCCAGGACCTCCCGGTTCTTTTGTTTCACAGGCAGGAAGGATGGAGGCACTTCCATGGCAGGTATAACCTGTACCTGCAGAACTCTAAAATTACTAACATGGCCGGTGCTTCTAGTCTGCAAGAGGATAGTACAAGTCAGCAACTGGACAGAACTGGTCAAGAATTAATGCTTGGAAATCTGGGAATACAGCATTTTACGCTATAGCTGATGCAGTCACAGGTTGTTCACATCTCTATAAAGGATAAGACAAGGGCTCTTACTCAAGCTGTTTACAAGAATAAAACCAAAGTCAAAAGAAAGTGATTTTAAAAGTCTGCATGTTAGGGCTGGAGAGATGGCTCAGTGGTTAAGAGCACTGACTGCTCTTCCAGAGGTCCTGAGTTCAATTCCCAGCAACCACATGGTGGCTCACAACCATCTGTAATGGGATCTGATGCCCTCTTCTGGTGTGTCTGAAGACAGCTATAGTGTGTTCATTCATATATACAAAATAAATAAATAAATCCTTAAAAATAAATAAATAAATAAATAAATAAATAAATAAATAAAACTACATGCGAACAGCCAGGAGTGGTGGCACATACCTTTAATCCTGGTGCTCAGGAGGCAGAAGCACGCAGATCTCTGTGAGTTCGAGGACAGCCTAATCTATAGTGCTAGTTTCAAGATAGAACTACACAGAGAAACCTGTCTTGGAAGAAAAACAAAAGACAAACTATATGTTAACAAGCCCAGAATAGAAATACATTCAGAGAATGGGAGTAACACTGTACATATGAAATATGATATATCCTCTTTTTTTCTTACAAAAGGAAGGCATTTTAATTGGACATTGCTAAAATTAAGACAAAAAAAATCCTCTTCAAAGATACATCATCAGGCCAATGCAAAGATACCGTCAGCTAAGAGAAAATGAACAGCAAACCATTTATATGTTGAAACTAATAGGGAACCTATACCTAGAATTTATACAGTTTTGTATTACCATTACATAGTCTAATTAAAAATTGTATGGAAATACTATTCCAAAATTTAAAATGGGCAGCAAATACTCAAAGGAATGTTCAACCTCAGTATCTAGTAGATGCCGTTCAACTCTAAAGCATGCTATCGACTCACATCAGGATAAGAAGACCTGAAAGACTGCTAAGAAGACTGTTGCCAGAATGTGGAGACCTTAGCCCTCTCTTAGATTACTGATGAGAGTCTGAAATTGTAAATCCACCTAAAACTGTTTTGTAGTGCTTCCTAATATTAAGCTTCATATTATCATACGTACAAGAAATTGTATGTATAAGCATATTTGCTCTGCCATGAAAAGGGAACATACATAAAAGTTACCACTGGCCGAGCAGTGGTAGCGCACACCTTTAATCCCAGCATTCTGGAGGGAGAGGCAGGCGGATTTCTGAGTTTGAGGCCAGCCTGGTCTACAGAGTGAGCTCCAGGACAGCCAGGGCTATTCAGAGAAATCGTGTTATCACTGTAAACTGAGAAACAAATAAATATTTACGTATGTATGTATGTATGTACGTACGTATGTACATGCGTATGTATGTATGTATATATGTATGTATATATACCTATATATATAGGTAGTTGTGGTTTTCCCCTTTTATTGAAAAGAGAGGCTTTTCTCATATAGTATGTCCTGATTAGTTTCCCCTTCCTCTACTCGTTCCAGCCCCTCCCTCCTCCCTGGGTCTTCTCATTGATCAAAGAGCAAAGAACTCTTCATGTAGCTCCAAATTACCAATGTCCAGACTTGTTTTGTGGAAACACTTAAATGCTTTACCTGGTTCATGAACAACATTTCCAATCTCGTGTTTCTCTTCTTCCTCTTCTAAAATGAAGCCACCTTTGGTGTCAATCATTTTGGAAGCTGCTTTTACACTGGCCACGCCTACAGAAAGTAGACAAAGAAGTTAGCAGTTGAATCAGGCAAGCCCATAGATTCCCCTGTCAGGAACAGGAAAAGGATAACAATGTCACCACTTCATTCAAACTGTCCTTAAGGTCCCAGCTGGTGCAGCAGGGCAGGAGAACAAAACTAGCAAAAAAGCCAACTAGCAAAGCCTGCACCTTAGAAAGAAGTGAAATGCCACTTCTTCACAGGTGACATGAACGCGTGTGTAAACAGCCACCAGAACATGCCGTACAAGAAAGAACAACCTCCTGAAGCTGCCACCCTCACTATAAGACACAGCAAAAAACAAAGACAGCGCAGAACCCTGGGATGCACCTGGTGGAATGCAACTGACTGTATATTAAGAAACAGAGCCTTCAGGGGCTGGAGAGATGGCTCAGTGGTTAAGAGCACTGACTGCTCTTCTGAAGGTCCTGAGTTCAAATCCCAGCAACCACATGGTGGCTCACAACCATCTGTAATGAGATCAGACGCCCTCTTCTGGTATGTCTGAAAATAGCTACAGTGTACTTACATATAATAAATAAATAAATCACACATATATATACACATATATAAAGAAGTGGGGCCGGGCGGTGGTGGCGCACGCCTTTAATCCCAGCACTTGGGAGGCAGAGGCAGGCGGATTTCTGAGTTCGAGGCCAGCCTGGTCTCCAGAGTGAGTTCCAGGACAGCCAGGGCTATACAGAGAAACCCTGTCTCGAAAAAACCCAAAAAAAAAAAAAAAAAAAAAAAAAAAAGAAGTGGGGTCTTTGAAGATCACTCCTACAGCTACAGCAAATCCACACCAAACCCCAAACCTCCCACAAAGCTCTCAGAACACCAGAGGTTTAGCTTCAGTTACAGACAGGACAAACCGCTCAATGCTATTCAACAAACACACCTCTAGCATTTCTCCAGTGAATTACAGCCCAGTGACCTCTACTTCCAACCTGATGCTATCTATCTACCGGGAGTCAGAGCCCACAGGTTGAGGGTTTGGTTCCTGACTGCCCAACTTCAGATCCTAACTGCTCCCTTGGTTGCAGTTAATCTTGTATAGCAATACACACAACTTGGGAACATAACTCCCTTACATTCCACTAATTATTTGGGAAAGATTTTAAATACAAATGAAAAGTCAAGTAAAAAGACACACCAGGCAAGTGCAAGCCTAAAGGAGTCCCAATATGGGGGCTTCCTTCCCCATACTCCAGCCCCAAATGCCCCACTTCCAGTCAGCTACCCAGGTATACAGCACACATCACATTCTACTTACTATATAGCTACAGTAAACCACCAGGTCGGGAATTGTGGAAACACACCGATCACAAGTTTCTAAACAGACGCCAAAGGAAAGCCTTGAGCCTTCCTGAAGATGGCCCTGCTCTGTTAACTCCTCTCTACACAAGGCTTGAGAAGATGGGGACAACAGCCTCTACCAGAAAGGACAGTGGCAATAATTAGTACTTACTCCGAGGATTCTATACTAGACACTTGTCCAAAAAAAAAAAAAAAAAATCACTTTAAGAGGATTAGAATGACCAGAATGGAAAGTGAGCAAACAGGGAAGGCCTGGCTGGGAAGGGCCTTTAAGAAGCACCCTGAGGATCTAGCCACAGAAGCAAGGAACATAAGTGATTCTCTGACAGCAAACAACAAACTGAAGGGAAAACTGCCAAATCCTGTAACAAAGAGTTAAAACTCACACAGTATAAACCTCTGAAGGAGAAAGCCCTTTCTCCCCAGGATGGTGAGTGAAATGAGGGGCAGGGCGTTCAAACAAAATATCTAACCACTTGCTTCCCGCAACAAAACTATGCTCAGGCTATTCTTCCGGTTCCATACCAGAGACTGAACCCAGGGTCTTGAGCACACCAGGCAAGCACTCGACAGACAGCTCTCTTTCTCCTTTTTAGAGTCGAGGGCTCCCTAACTTGCTCAGGCTGACCTGGAACTCTGTAGCCCAGGCAGTTTTTGAACTCACGATCCTCCTGTCTCAGCCTCCCCAGCAGCCACTCCTTGTGTGGAACTAAACTGTATCTGCACTTGCCAGGCTGTTTGAAGTTGTAGAAACTCTCATGACTCTAGATGTTCCCAGCAAGTAGGAAAAGGACATTAGTATGACATTTATCTAACAGTGTCTACCTGTAGGTGGATAATGAGAAACTGAGGGTGCCGTACGAATGTACAAGGTCTGCACTATAACTAACAAAGATAATGTAAATTACTTTTTACATTACAAAATGGTATGCAAGGACTTTCAAATGATTTTGAAGATTCAAATCTGAGTTAGTTACAAGCCAGCTCTGCTTGTATCAAATTCAATGGTAAGTCTAAAAATACAAACTGCCTTAAACATACATTATTACTTAGTATATACTGCCAAAACAAGTACTTCAAGTACTTTACACACACACACGAGATATATAAAATATATATTATATATATCTAAAATAATATAAAATATATTATATGTATTTATATATTATATATGTGTATATACATGTATATATATACACATATATAATATATAAAATGTGAAGCTGTGAAAGAGAGAGGGATAAAAAAGTAAATTACTTTTGTTGAAATAACTCGGGTGAATTACTCCCAAGTGCAATGCCAGCAGCCGAAAGCACAATGGACATTAAAACCAGAAAACAGCAAGGCAGGGGCTACCCTAAGATGCCAAGTATAGCCAAAATGAACCCAAGGCAACATGCCACTCAGTAAAACAGGGTTACCAAGCCTTGCCCTTTTTCCATTTTTCAAGATATCTTTAAGAATACAATCGAGTAACTCCAAGTGCTAGGCTCTGCGAGTGTTATTCTACTTTGAGCCCTGGAAGGTGCGGCCCACGTCATAGACTGGGCCAGGGTCAGTTCTGCTGGGTGCTGGACTGGCAGACGGTGTAGGCTTGTTTAATGGCTACGAGGCTGAAAGCTCTGCACCATAGATGTGCCAGGCAAAGGGCACAGCAGGGAAGGAAGGCCTGGGACCGCGGAGATGCGGGCGTGCTCAGCTGTTCCAGCACACCGAGCCAGAGCAGGTGGCCAAAGCGCCTCGGGAAGGCCCGCGATGCGGTCACAACCCCCCCGGAGGGAAGCCCTGCGCGCGCCCGTGGGGGGACCCCCACCTCCGGTGGCCGCCGCCGCCGCCGCGGGGTACGGCCGCGCCGCCAGCCGGGCCTGGCGCAGCATCAGTGCCCGCTGCCGCTTTCGCTCCACGCTCGCGCGTACGGCAGCCGGCAGCTGCGCGGGCTCCTCCGCGGCCGCGGGCTCCGGTGACGTCCGCTTCTCCTCCGCGGTCGCCATCGCTAACACACGCACAAGTATCACGAACAGCTCCAGGAGCCACAAGTACCTCCACTATTGGGCTTTAAAAAAAAAAAAAAAAAAAAAAAAAAAAAAGCGCCTGCGCAGTCCAGGCGTAGTGGCGGAAAAGACCTTCATGGGCGAGGCAGTGCGCCTGCGCAGCTGAGGAGTGGTGGCGGAAGAGATTGTAGTGCACTTGTTGACTGGCAACCTAGACTAAGCAAGCTGGAGGATCAGGACTTTAAGGTCATCCTTGTCTACACAGTATGTTCCAGACCAGCCTGAGCTACATGAGACCCTGTGTCCAAAAGTAAAGAGAGCATGGAAAAGAGCATTGGGGAAGAATGGCCGTGTGACAGCTAAAGGGATGAGAAAACAGGAAGGCAACAGAGAGAAGTGGGACGCAGAATGAGCTCCAAACCCAGCTGCGGGGCATGGGTAGAGAGCCATATCCACATGGAAAACCAGGCAGCCCCATGACAACAGACTGGCCATTCTACACACAAATGAAACCCCCGGTTTCAGAAAATCTTTCATCCAGTGGGGGAATGTGATGTGGCAGTGACTCCTGTGCAGCAAGATGGCTTTGGGGGAAAAATGCACATTGATACTCCCCATGTTTTGGATTGATGTGCCAGAGGGCATGTTCATAGCACCACTGTTCCCAAAAATCAAAAGCTGAAAACTACCCAAATGTCCATCAACTTTTTTAAAAAATTTTTTTTAATATTTATTTATTTTATGTATATGAGTACACTATAGTTGTATAGATGGTTGTGAGCCTTCATGTGGTTGTTGGAAGTTGAATTTAGGACCTCTGCTCGATCCAGTCAACCCCGCTCGCCTGGTCTGGCCCAAAGATTTACTATTATAAATAAGTACACTGTAGCTGTCTTCAGATGCACCAGAAGAGGGCTTCAGATCTCATTACAGGTGTTTGTAAGCCACCATGTGGTTGCTGTGATTTGAATTCAGGACCTTCAGAAGAACAGTCAATGCTCTTACCCACTAAGCCACCTAGCCAGCCCTTCCATCAACTTTTCAGTGGCAAAACAAAACATAGTATTACTATGCAATGAACTATTTTTCTTCAACCATGAAAAAAATGAAGCACTGATCCATGCTACAACATGACTGAACTTTGAAAATGTTACTTTAAGGGGGAAAAAAAAAGCCATTCACAAATGGACGTGTTTATGGGAAACTCACAGAATAAGCAAGCCTACCATAATAGAAAGCAGATTAGAGGTTCCCAGAGTATGAAGCTAAGGAGTAACTGGGAGGAGACTCTACTCTGAACGTATGAGGCCTCCTTTTGAGGTGATGAGAATTCTAGAAGTAGACACTGTTGATGATTGTGCAACTTTGTGGATGTATTTTCTGACCAGAGTGGGGAATCTGAGCACCAGAACTGTATAAAGAACTCCACCTCCACCCTACCCTACCCCACCCCACCCTACCCCACCCCACCCTCCGTGGCACCAAACCTTAAGTGGCAGCACCTGTGATGGCCATCACAGTCTCTGTGCATTTCTGGCTTGGCGGCTGAGGGAATGAGGTAACAATATTCTCCCCAAAATAACCTCTGAGAGTGACCCGGGTGCTCAGAATCCTCTCCCTGACAAAGCACCAAATCTGACAGGTTGCAGGGTGTAGCTCGAATACTTCATGAATCGCAGTGTTTTGAAACTCTTGGCAACCTGTTGGTCCCTCTTTCCAGGTTCACTCCCTCTCCTTTGGTACAGGGACTTTTTGTGATAGGGTTTCAGGTAACCAGGTCTGAACTGTGAGCTGGCGCCCCAGCTCAAAGCAGACTCCCTCCTCAGAAAGGAAGAGTGTGCGCCTTCATCTGTACACTCCACTGGGTGACAAAGGCTACGGGTTTGCCCACACATGAGTCACTTGGTGGGGGTACAGAAGGAAAGAGGGCAAGGACAACAAAGCAGGGGCCATGTCCTGGCCTCTTCCCATCCTGTCTCAGGATCCACCTTCCCACATTGTACCTCCTTCACCTCCCAGACTGACAGATCCTGACTAAACAAGGAAGCTGCACAAGAACAAGAGCATTCCGTGGAACTGAAAGAGAGTAGACTCTGAAGAAGGGAATCCAGGAAGGTGGGGGTGAGAAACCCTGCAGAGGCCCTGCCAGGATGGCCTCTCTATGTGTATGACTGGGCTATTTTGCCTCTGATTCCCTGAGGTTTTACCCCTTAAATTGGTCGCCTTGACCATCACTAGCACCCACTCACATCAGAAGAACATCTGTGAGCAGGTTTTTAGGTCATTGAGAGCTCCTGGGCTGAGGAACCAGCACACACCAATGAATTAGTCATGATCTTCCTCTCCTGGAGCTTCAGGTCTAATCTGGTCTGGTCACATGACCACCTGTCACACTCTTATCTCCACACCTTGAAGCTCTTCCTTGATATTTCAACTGTATATTATTTCTTTGCTCTTCTGAAATGTATCCCTCGCCCTTGGCCCATCCTCCAACCAGCACCGTCCAGCTTCAATGACTGCGGGAGCTCTAAATGGTACGAAGCGCACTTTGGCTTGAGGCAGAATCCTTTGCCATCCGGGAACCAGAGGGTTGTCCCAGAATGGACATCATCTACCCAGCTGTTGAATGTCCTTGCAGCCACCACGAGCCGATGAGGACACAACCTTGAGCAAATGTACAGATCCCTCATACAGATAATGCCTCCCAGCTTTGCTCCAACACAATTCATGTGCTCTCCAATGTACCCATTTAAAGCAAACAGTCTAGTCATGTTCAATATGGCACAGGTTGTACAAATGTCACCACAGTTCATTCTAGAACATTCTTTCTGGTCGGCCTAGAAACAAACCCCACAACCATTAACAGTCATCTCACCCTCCCACTGTCTCAAATCTCCCTGTCACTGTGCAAGCATCAGTCTGTCCTCAACAGATTTCGCCTCCTTTGGATACTACATATAAACAGGACCATAGAATGCATAGTTTTCTGTGCCTGGCATCTTTCACTTAGTATACAGTTTCAATCCTCATTAGCATAAAGATTCATCAACACTGCAGTTTCTATCAACAGTTCATTCTTCTTTTATTGACAACATTCCATAAGGGTGACATGCATTTTATTTATCCACTCATCCACTGATGGAAACCCCTGCTGTGAGCATCCAGGTACTAGCATAGCATATGCTGTCTCTGTTGGATCCAGACAGGGGCATGGATTGTTGAAGCATGTGGAGACTCCGTATCTGACATTCCAAAGAACTGCCGAGCTTTCCAAAGTGACTGTTGAGAACACTTATGGAGTCTGTAGCAGTTCTAGAGAATCCCCTTAGGGAGTGAGAAAGCCATTTGTGTGGCCAGAGTGCAAAGGAGAGCTAAGTAACCCTTATCCACCAAAGTCTGGAAGAGCCAATCCAAAAGATTACTGGTTAGGGTGTGGCAGCTCCGTGGGACTTCCTTGGGGACAAAGGCACAGGTGTGAGCTGGAAGGTCATTTTGTTCTCATTTAGAGCTACCAATCAATAGCTACCAGACCCAGGGATACAGGGCAGGAGGGACAGATAGGGACACTTTTATATTCTGTATTAGAAAGACACATTTGTACTCCAGGTGGCAGAGAATTGTTGGCATGTACTTATTAATACTTGAGTGTGAATACACTGTTAGTGCTTTGCTTGTTTGGCGCTCACACCTCTTCCTACCAAGCCAGATACCCCAGGAGAAGCTCAAAGTTCACACTGGCAGATACTAACTAAACTCAATGTTTCAAGACGTGTCCCAGCCCAGACATCCATAGAATGAAATTTCAAAGAAAGCCCGCAAGGGATACAAAGGATGATAATGAGAGTCACAGGCATTGCCTCCGGAATGTGACTCCAGAGGGGCGAAACTGAGCTTTGGAATGACTGGCTGCCTTTCTTCCCACCCCTTCCCTCATTCCCTATAAAGCTTCCTGGATGGAGATGAGCTGGAAGGCAGGTGTTTGTTTGTTTGCTTGCTTGCTTTTTAATTTGGTCATCTGGGGCCAAGGAGATGGCACAGCAGGTAGAGGTGCTTGCTGCCAAGCCTGACGATCTGAATTCAACCCTTGCAACCCATGTGGTAGAGGGAAGTTACGTGCCATGGCACATGCATGCACAAATGAACGAGTAAATGCAATTGAATTTAAGATGTAAATCTTCTACCTTCAGGAATGATCTGTTCTCTGAGTAAAGCATGACATCCAGACACAGCTCTTGTCTCTGCTTGGCCTTTGTGGCCACAGGCAGTGTGAGCTCCCGGATTCCCAGCCATGATCACACCCAGAGCTGCCTCCAGCTGCCAGGATTCTCAGGTGTTAGAGACAGAAGTGAGGATCTGATCCACATGGACAAGAAGACATCAAAGCTCCAGTAGACTCCTGTGCAGGAAGCTAGGCTCAAGCTGGCAGGAGCCTGTGTTAGACTTTCTGTCGCTGTGACAAAACACCTGGTACAGACAAGGCTGGGATTACATCCTAGGCTTCCAATGTGGAAAGTTACAGCCCATCATGGTGGGGATGGCACGGTGGAGTGTGGAACAGCTTGCTCCGACCAGATATGTTTTCAAAGGCACGTCCCTGGTGACATGCTCCCTCTGGGAATGAAGTGTTGAGTGCATCCACCTCTCTGAGACATTTCATATTCAAACCCCAGCAGACAGCTTAGGGAGGTTGGGCATCATTTATATTTCAATCATTTAGAAATTCTTCTCTTCCTCAGACAAACTTGTATTCTGTTTTTTCCCCCTTCTTATGTATTCTAGGCTGGCTTCAAATTTAACATATAGCCAAGGATAGCTTCGAACTTCAGATCCTCCTACGTCAACCTCCCAAGTGCTAGGATTGCAGTCATGTGCCACCGTGTCTCTTTTATGTGGTGCCTAAGACTCATATGTAGAACTTTGGGCACTGGTGACAAGCACTCTACAAACAGTCACATCTTCAGCCCCTCCCTTCACATTCTTTATTTTTTAAAAAAATTCTAATTTGGCATGATGACTCACACTATAATCCCAGCACTTGGAAGGCTGAAGTAGGAGGATTACCATGAGTTCCAGGGTAGCCTGGGTGACATAGCAAGACCCTGTACATTGTGGAGTGACTCAATCAATTAATATGTATGATCCATATACTTATTTATGGTCAGAATACGAGGCACCTACTCTAGATACCCAATGGGATTGCTGTATAACACTGCCGTTCTTACAGCTTTATTTGTATATTATTATTGTTATTGTGTGTGTGCAGACATGTGTGGGAGTCAGAGGACAATTTTGGGGAACTGGTTTTCCACCGTAGGTTCTAGGGCTCAAACTCAGGTTGCCAGTTTGCATACCACACACAGCACACCAGCTAGGCCATCTCCCCAGCCTTCCAGACTTAGTTTTTGATGAAATGCCCTATTTTTCTTAAATCACACGGCTCCTGTCTCTTGGGTTTTCTCTTTGATAAATACCTGATGTTAAAAAGTGAACTTGGCTTCATTGATGCTGTGTGTTTTCAGCTTCGAGTGTGCTGGTTGGCGCACCTCCACCGAGCTCCATCCCTACCCCCACTCTCTTTCAGAACATTTTCCTTTGAGACAAGATCTCACCAAGTTGCTTAGACTGGCTTTGAACTTGCTGTCCTCCTGCCCCACCCTCCCAAGTAGCTAGGATTACAGGTGTGTGCCACCATGCCTGGCTATTGTTTTCGTTTCATAAAAAGGAAAATAGCATATGCTCAAGGTGAAATGGTACCTGCCAGTCACCCTCAGTCTAAGAGGACAATAAAGAGGCAGGCAGGCAGCAGTGACAGGCTGGAGCAGGCCCAAAGAGGCCAGGGCCTACACCTTGTTAAAGAGGAGCTAAAAACCCAGGGTTCTATGTGAAACCTTCAGCCTCCAATGGTTGACACCAAAGATAGGAAACATGTACCATCTTGTAGTTCTCTCCCAGCATCTCCACCATGGTCCTCTTAGCCCTGTTCACCATCCCCGGCCTGTACTGCACCCAACCTGCAGTTGAGCCATGAGCATGGGCTTGGCTGACCTTGTGGCCTGAACATATCCATTGTAGCAGCAGACTCCTGGGTATGCATAATGATAGTTGATTTATAGGCCCTTACAGGGGAGGTACTACTTACTAGGAGGCAGGGGGCATGGGATCCCATTAAACGTTGTCAGTGAGTTAGATAGGTTATGTCTTCTCCATGAGCCTCAATTTCTTCACTTATAAAATGGGGAAATTACTCACAGGTTTGTTCAAAGCAATGGTTGTTGTCAGCCATAACCAGTAGGGGGCACCAAATTAAACCAAACGAGACCCACCTAGTGAACGCACTCCTACTTGGCTGGGAAGTTACAAATTAAATTCCACTTTGCACGGCACTTGGGAGCCATCATCTAACACAAACAGATTGGGAGTGGTACAAATAACACCACGAGGAAAGGTCTGTACTCTTCCTGGGTGGAATTTGGGGGCTGTTTGACCTTGGCAATGACAGTCTGTGTCTGAAATCTTCCTTTCTTGGAGACCAAGATGGTGAGGCCAGGGTACCTCTAAGGGAACCCTGTCTATCACCAACGATCTGGTAGAAATCAATGCGGGACAGCATCCAGGTGCGGAGGTAAGGGAGGAGCGGGCTGTAGCTGACTTCTGCATGCCCTTGCTGGGGCTGCGTGGTGATTTGGTCCTGGTCCAGGGCACGGGCTCATCCCGATCTCACAAAGGAGTGCTCTCAGAGACCTGGGTGGCGGCGTGTTTTCCTGCAGGAGCACGATGCTTTTCCAAACCTTTTGTGCAGGTTGCCGCTGCAGCCACAGAGACCACCCAGCCTGCCAAAGAAAGGAATTCTTGTGTGCAGTTGACAGCCCTCAGGTTGATGGCTCTGCTTTTGCCCTGGAGGCTGTCACTCGCAGAACAATGGCAGCTAGCAGGGTGGCTCTCACCTGAGACGGGTGCTGCCGCCAGCGGAGCGGGAAAACGCGAGTCCTCAAGCTGCCAGGGAACCCGCCTGTCTCCAGAGGCTGCTCAGGGCTGGGATGCTTTCAATCTGCTGATCAGAAAGCAAAGAGCTTGAGACCTTAATCCCAGTTCACAACACCACACACAGACACAGACACACACTGTATATTAAATAAGACAAATTGTTAGTATGAAAACAAAAATCTCTAAAACATCGTTTTGGGTAAATGAAGTCTTTCATATCTCATGGGGTCTGATTCATTCATATATATATATTTGCAGGGAAGGCTAGCTGCAAAGGGATGTGGGGACTTCCCGAGATATGGAACTGTTCCATGTCCTGATTGAGTGACTGCCAGTGTGTACATGCCCTTGTAAGACGACTCTCAACTGTTAGCTTTAAATTCCTTCATTTTACACTATGGCAAATTTCACCTCCATATCACTTATTTTTAAAACTGAATTACAAACAAACTATGACTTTTCTTATTCACAAAAGAATTTCAGCCATATAGGGATTGTTTTTAAAAATACCATGGGACCCAAGCCCTGGAAAGAAAAATCACAATAGAAGACAGCAAAAATACAGATGGTTTACAAAAGGGAGGTGAAACTCAACTGTACTCTCATTGCCTGGAGATTTACATGGCTACCATTTTATATTAACACCACCGCTCCCTTGTTTTCACAAAATAAATTGTTTTGTAATCTAATTTATTTATCTATGCATCAAGCTGACAGCATAGATACACAGTTAAGACCTCATGAGATACAAAAAAAAACCAAAAAACAAAAACAAAAACAAAAAACAAAAAAACAAAAAACAAAAACCAAAAAACAAAAACAAAAAAACAAGTAAAAATTCTCCACGTCTCACTTACCTCCAAATCATTTTTATCACTGACTTATACATTATCCTTAAGACACTATGGATGAAGACATTATGCATATGGATGTTATCCATAAATATGATATGCATAAAGATGGTGTGCATATGCGTGTGAGGCTCCCTTAGAGCACAGACGGCAGGCATTCTGTCCATGCAATCTGTGTCCATGTCAGCCTACTTTATATAAAATGACAGCTTGTCTTCCCAGGTCATTAAAATGTTTCTCTGATGTCTTTTTTTACAGGCTTTCGACTGAAGCAGAGCATAAGTGGAAATATGCCTGGTCTACAGATCAAGCCCCCTGCACGGTTACACACTGACTACTTCATAGCCAGTACGGATGGAGAAAGAGAGCAGTTCCAGGGTCCCAGAACCTGCTTTGGACTGTCTTCCCCGAAAGGCCTAATTTCTCATTTCTGTTCCTCCCTGTTATTGGAACATTATACAGTGGGTTGTACAACATTTATGGGTTTTAAAGTTTATTTTTTTCAGTATTGTGCATATGTGCATGTGTGGTGTTTCGGTGTGTACTTGCTGTGGCATGCATGTAGAAGACAAAAGAACTTTTGTGGAGTCCATTCTCTCCATCCACCTTTCAGTGGGTTCTGGATTAAATTCAGCTCATGGTCTTTCTGAGCGAGCACCACATGGCCTGCCCCTACTTTTATGTTTATATTCTCCCGTTCGTCAGTAGGTAAATGAAATCCATTCATGGTACATATAATAACGTATTTGCTCTCTTTGCCATATAGGTTGTACCTCTGTATAAATACATCACAATTTCTTTCTTCTACTGTTGATAGAAATGCTGGCAATTTCCAGATTTGGGCTATTTTAGTGGGCATAAACATTCTTCCGATGTCACTGGTGAATGCAGCTGTACAGCTGTATACCCTGTTAACTGTTAACCACATACTTAGGAATACAATTGCTAAATCATAGTCAATACATATACATATGTTTAGCTTTGGCAGTAAAAGCCAATTATCTCAAAAAAAAAAAACAAAACACAAAAAACAAAACAAAACAAAAAAAAAACCACAACTGGCTCCTCTAATTTACCTCCCATCTCCAGTGTATAAGTTCTAATTGCTTGCATTCTAAACTACCACACCTATTTTAATAGCACATCATTGCACAGTTAGGAACCCACATTCTTTGCCATCAACCTCTGACCTTCTCATAAAGCCTGAGCACCCTTCCCAGAATATGATGTAGTAAATTTAAGCTTTATCATTAACATGTTAAATAACACCAGCTAGAGAAGGTCTAATAATGCTCAAAATGAGCATAGGTATAAAAGGACATGGCTGAGGGCATGGCTCAGTAGTAGAGTGCTCACCTACCATGCACCAGGCTGGGTTCAATCCCAAAATTTGTCCCAGAATACATGTGTTAGCCTTTTGTACTGTTCTTTTTATGAAGGTACGTTCTTGACTTTTCCAATTGTTGTAACTATTTATTATTTATTTTCATGGTAAGAGGAGTTGAACACAGGGTCTCATATACACTGTGCAAGCGCTCTACCACTGAGCTACATCCCCAGTCCTTCATGTATGCTTTATTTTTGTATGTTTTATTTTGAGATGGTGGTCTCACTACATTACCCAGGCTAGCCTTGAACTCAATTTTTGTAGCCCAGGCCTTGATCGTGTAATCACCATGCCTCAGCTGGAATTACCTGGCTTATTTTTTGTAAGAACTTCCCATACGAACATTAGCTGTCTGAAAATTTTTAATCATATTGGTCATTTTGTGGTTAGGAGGAATGATGCTATGTTTGGTGAAATGGCACCAACTAGCTATACCAGACATAAGGGCATAGGAGAGACCATTTTGTCCTACAGTACTCTGAAGTTAACCAAGACTTGGGGCTCACTAGCTCAATTTTGGAAGTAAAAAATAAGAAGTCACAAAAGGGAAAAAGCTGAACTCCCAGGATGGGAAACTCGGAGTTAGGAATATGTGAGAACCATTATGCCTCCCGCCCCAGCAAAGGTCTCCAAATCCCCCGTTCCCCAGGGAGAGGGAGTCAAAGGTCCAAGGTGTGTACACAGACAGCCCTTAAAAGGAATGTGGGTTTTGTAGCTTGGGATTTTCCTCCCCTTTCTAAGCACGTTTCGCATGCCAGCAAAGGGTGTGCATATAGGAGTGGGGGTGCAAGGGGGAGTTCAGGGTTACGTGTCATGTCATTCCTAAGCCATTTAAAAAGGAGAGCCAAGCCCGGAACCTTCCATGGAGCTGAAAAGTCCCTTCTGGTCTCTTGGTGCCTGGATTCCTGCGAGGGAATGGCTCAGGAGGAAGCAGCCCAAGGGTGGGAACTGGGCTTGGGTCCTGGGAAACGTGACGGGTTGAAGTGGTTTATTCAGTTCTGTGCATGTGCTTCACAATCATAAAATACCCCCTTTGTTACAACAGACAGATGAACTCTCTGCTTCACAGCCTCATACCTGAAAATCAAAAGCTAGCAAAGGTCTCTGCATGCCTATGACAGTGCACCTACATGAGTCTCTGCACAGGAGGAAGGTTTTCTGCTAACTGCTTCAAGCAGAGGTTACAGATCGCACACCTCTCTTAGAGACTGACCATGACAAGTTTATTCAACACTCCAAGAAGTCACAAGGATGGGCTGGTTGTTTTTTCTAGAGTTTACCAAGTACCTTTGACCACTGAACCTTTTCTCAGGTAACCTTCAAGACTTCCTAGGGAGAGACCTTCCCATGGAACTTAGTTTGAGGTAGAAAATGCATTTATTTCTAAGCTAAGTGTGGTGGCTTATATCTGTAATCCTGATACTTGAAAGCTGAGGCATGAGGAGAATTGTGAGTTTCAATCCAGCCGAGGCTACACAGTGAGTTCCAGAGAGCCTGGGCTACAAAAGGAGAGCCTACTGCCAGGGGAAGGGGAAGAAAATAAATCTGTATGATATATATTTATTAGTGACAACTACAGTATTTTAAATCATTGGCATATTCTTCAAGATTTATTTTTATTTTATGTGTAGCGGTGTTTTGTCTCCATGTATGTCTGTGCAACACCTGCATGCAGTACCTGCAGAGGCCAAAAGAGGGTACCAGAACTCCTGGAACTGGAGTTATAGACAGTTGTAACCAACCATGCCGGGGTGCTGGGATCCAAACGTGGGTCAAGCAACCAGTGCACTGAACTGCTGAGCTCTCTCTCCAGGCCTTGTGTTGTGCTTTTTAATGTATAAAATAGGTTGTGAAATGTCTTTATTGTACAAGAAAATTGTTGTTAATATACACTCTCTATAATGTATTCTTGGGTGACTCAGGCTTGAAATCATTCTGTTTGGTTTTTTTTGTTTGTTTGTTTTTGTTTTGTTTTGTTTTGTTTTGTTTTGAGACAGGGTTTATCTGTGTAGCCCTGGCTATCCTGGAACTCACTCTGTAGACTGGGCTGGCCTTGAACTCAGAAATCCATCTGTCTCTGCCTCCCAAGGGCTGGGATTAAAGGTGTGTGCCGCTACTACCCTGCGAAATCATTCTTAATATATCTTAATATTCTTATATTCTTATATCAACATTCTTATATATGTTATTATTATCAACTTACAACCTATTTTCAAACTTCTCAGCATCATCATTATCAACTTTTATGACATTGTTAAGTGCAATTTTCACAAACACACATAAATAGATTTTCTGTTTAGACCATTAAATGGTTTCAGATTGGAGTTTTGTTCAGTATGGGCCCTTTCAAGTTTCTGGCAAAATATAGAAAAGTAGAAAGATCTATTATCTGTTCCCCCAAACAAACCCTGCAATGATTTTCATCAGTCTTTCTTTATATGTACAGTTTTTACATAGTTAAAATCTGACTTTGTAATTTTATGTATTTACTGATTCAACATTTTAGCATTATTTTACATTGATTTTTTTGTGTGATGATTATAGAAGCAAAAAAAATTGAAGATTTACTTCTTTCTTACACACACACACACACACACACACACACACACACCATTTGCATGCAGGTGCCTAAAGAGGCCAGGAGAGGGCATCAGACACCCTGGAACTGGAGTTCCAGGTCATTGTAAGATGCCTGGTGTGGATCCTGGGAACCAAATCTGGGTCCTCAGGAAGAGCATCAGGTTGTAACTTTATTTTTTTCCAAAACCTGCTTTTAATGATGGTTTTTAGATGCTTTAAGCTCCCTTCTAGCTCACCACCCACCAGAGGTAGTGGGAAAGAAAGGGTACAGGGGAAGTGGACTCGTTCAGAAATGGTTCTTTGTAGCAACTCCCATCTGTGCTGTCTGGAAATCGGCAGTTCAGTTCACAGGCTAGCAGTGGCAGCTAGATCCACTTCAGCAGTCCAGTTTGGTAGAGTCGGGATAGCAAACATGAATCAGTAGCAGTGGTTCTACCTAGCAGGAATAGCTAGGTCTCAGTCTTGACACAAGTCAGCAGGAGGGACCAGGGCCAACAGGAACACCAGGAAAAGTTCCAGGCTGTGCCTCAGCATCCTTGCTTGTCTTGTCTCAGCACTTGTATCTGTCTCAGCTGACATCTCTCTGCCAATCAGCTGGAATCCACAGAAGCAACAAGAAACAGCAGCACACCACCAGAAGATATTTTGGTGTGTTTCTCTCTATGGAGTCCTGACCAAATGGAGCTCAACTACACAAGGCGGACCAAGATACGCATGTCATTAGCAAAGAATCCTTCATCACATGTCCTTTCATGAGCTTCTTTTAGCAGAACATTCTTTTACTTGTGTTTGCTTCAGTTAAACCTTCCTTCACATGTTTCCCGCAGCAAAACACCATCCAACTGACTTTCAAAAGAACCCTTAAGTTTCCATTCAGCATGTGCATCAGGGAGCCATCTCTGTAGCTCCTAAGCAAGATGAGAGACCATCTTCTAAGAGGCACCAGTAACAGCAAGTCTTTGAGATCCAGGAGGAGTGGCCATGTCCTCATGGAACACATGGGCATACATGCTGTTCTTCTATGATGACTCTAAGTGTCCAAGAGGCAGGAGTCCATCTTGCCCCAGCACAGACCTGTCTCCACATTAAATCCACTTGGCTCCCACAGAGCTCCTCCTACCTGGGTACTAAAATGTGGCTCTGGGAATCACTGTAAGTTGAGGGGCCCAGGCTAGGAGGGATGGGGAATGCCGATCTCCACACAATAGAGAAAATGCAGATAATGGGGCTGCCATCATTAAGTCTTGCATTTTTTTTTCTCCCAGATTGGTTATACCATGAATTTTGAGCTCGTGGCTAAAACACTTACTGTCTGTGCTGGAGTGATGGGCCAGCAATTGGGGGCATATGCTGCTCTTACAAAACAGTACCTATGTCGGGCAGCTAACAACTGCTTGTAACTCCAGCTCCGAGGGGATCAGATGCCCTCTTCTGTCCTGGGTACTTGCATTTGTGTGCACATACCCATGACAGACACATAATTTAAAATTTTAGAAAAAAAACAAAACCAAACTGGCCTTACGTGGTCCTGATGAGAACCTGTATAAATGTAAAAGCTGAGACCCAGGGGGCTTATGTGGTTTGTACAAGGTCCATTTCAGCTGGCTCCTGACAGCTTTGGAGCCCAAGCCCTGGTCTGGGGGGTCCAGGTCTCTGGCCCTTGCACCTTATGTGCAGACTTTCTCCTCCTTCCAGACAGACACACAATGTTAAAGTGCGGCTGTCCTGGGCTTCGTGGAGTTAGATACTTGAATGCGACAGAATGGATGGGCTTACAACAAAATCCTCCTAATTCCTCAGTCAACTGCTCCCAGCCCATATAGATCGTCCGTGGCTAGGTTGTCAGCCTCAGCTGGCAGGTGCTGCGTGTTCAGAGCAAAAAGCACACAGGCCTGGGGGGTGGCTTTGGTTTTCATAATGGCCACAGGTGTTCTGGTCTGTCTTTGGGCTTCACCCCTTTCACACTTCGCCAGACGACAAAGCCCCGGTGACGCCCCAGCCGATTCACCTCTCTGAGGCCTTACAAGACAAGAGGGATTTGCTATGGGAGGCAACTTGCATTTTCTTGCCTGTCTTTCCCTTGGGAAAGTAGAAGTCTCAAAAACAGCGCCACAGTGATGATTCTGAAGGGTGGCTCGGGACTCCATCTGAGAAGGACACTTTTTTTTTTTTTTTAAGCTAAAGTGAAATTTAAAAAAGCATTCTAAAGAAGACTGTGTGATATTAGAGTAAAGATTTGTTGGAAGCAGCTAGAAGGCAGTGAGGAAGAAGCCATATTCTGTTATCTTCTTTAAAAACAAACACATTTTCAGTATGAAAAGCATGTGCTTTGTCATTCAACATCGTTACGGATTGATATGTCCCCAAGCCTGTCACAAGTTTCAGCTTTCTCTTCAAAGCCCTTAGAGTTTCCTGAAAGATGGCCTCCGTTTCCTCATCTAAAAGATGGCTGGTTTTGAACGCGTGATTACTGAGGCTCTTTCTAGCCTAGTCACTAGTATAGATCCATCAGTCAAACTCCACGTCCCACAATGGGCCTCGCCTTTAACTCTTTCGGTGCACACACAGTACACATTTTCCCTGTTTGCCAGGGCAGGCTGAGGCCGTTAAAAGGTTTGCCACACATGGCACACAGTGCCTGCGGTACAGATGAGTACAGAGTGCCCAGCCTTGCTTGAGCTCGGAGGGTCAGAAGGATGTCAACAGGTAGAGACAAGGATGCAAGCACTATGAGGCCTCAGAAGAGCAGGAGCCACGCCAGGGCCACAGGTGACATGGCTAGAACAGGTCCTCTCATCTTTTACCTGATGTCACTGTGGTTCATACGTCCCATGAGGAGGCTCCTCAGCTCAGGCCTTTCACTGGGATTCAGTCAGCTGGCTCTTTGCCACAGTGCCTAAGAGAGATGACTACATTCTTGCCCTTGAAGGCTCCTGTGTCTGTCTGTAGCATCCTCTCTAAGTGCTGAGGGAACAATAGTTACACCGTATCAATAAAGCTTTCAGACTTCTACAGAGACCTCCTGAGCACTATGGAGAGAGGGGTTGGCGCATGTGTCTGGTCTGTAAGGTCAGGACCCCGACCCTTTCCCACAACGATCCCTTGACAGGTCCATGTTTTGTCTGGAGTCCAAACATTTCAGAGTCAACTATATTATGGGGCCTTCCATGTGAGGGGTTAGGGCACTCAGACTCACTCAGATACCTCAGGATTCCTCTCCTTGGTGAGCCTCAGCTGTACAATCTGTAAAGTGGGTTTCATGCTAGTTTTCTTACCCGCTTAGAGTACTCCTAGGGCTGATAAGGGAAGAATGGGGGATCAGGTCCCTGAACTCTAACCTGTGCTTTACACACAAGGAAAGCAGTAGCAGAGGTGAGCTGCAGGCCCAGGAGTCCCCCGCAACTGGTAACAGGGCTGGATTAGGAGCTCTGTCTTCGGAAGGGAAGGCCCACCAGGCTGGTGAGACAGACATGACAGATCTGAACACGCTATGTAAATCTCACCATCTTAGACAGCGCTAGGCTTTAATCTGCCTGACAGTTTCTTTTTAAACCTTGTATCCCGAGTGGACAAAGTCTCGAAGTCTCGAGACTTTGCTTCTTAGCCTTTTAAAAGGAGGTCTGGATGGAGTGTTTGGATTTCCCTCCTGGCCTCTGGTCCTAATCTCCTGGCCACCAGCTGCTGTGTCAGCAGCGACTTTGTCCACCCCGTGCCTCTTAATCAGGAATGCAGGGAATTAGTGAGTGCATAAGGCCACTTGACCTTCTTCAGGGTGACACGGCTATGATGGAACAGGCTGGGGTGGTCCCTTTATTGGCAAATGATTCTTACCTGGGTTGGGTAAACATTCCTTAAGCCACACATCACTCTCAGACATTTATCTCCCTGGCTTCATTCTTGCCAGGTTGTATAAAACTAGAAAACAACTCAGGAGCTTCCCACCCACGTTTACTGTGATGCCGAATGAAAAAAAAAATTTCCTGTTTTTTTTTTTTCTTCCTTCCATCACAAAAGCCAAAACAACAGAATACACTCTTATTGGCTGAAATAAAGTCCAAAGCCTTACTCTAAGACAAGCAAAGCTACCTGAAACCCTAGATAGAGCCCTTCTCTCATACCTAGAACATCAAGAAAAAAATATCCCAGGAGTTTAATGGGCAAAGCACTTGTAATGAAAGCAAAAAGACCCTAGTTTAAAAACTCCACAGTCCAAGTTAGCTCCTGTGGCAGTGTGCGCATCTGCAACCCTGACACATCCACAAGGAAATGGGAGCACAGACAGGAGACTAGGAGAGCAGGTGGGATGGAGGGCCAGCTAGCCTGGCTGATATAACACACAACAAGAGACCCTTGCCTCAACCAACATGGAAGGCTGAGGCCAACACCTAAGGTTGTCCCCTCTCCTCCTCCAAATACACACTGTAGCACACAGGCACGAATGCAGGCACACACACACACAAACACATCAAATATATGATTTTAAAAAATTAAGATAACTGGTTCCAAAGAGTATAGGAACTCCATAGGAAGACCAACAGAGTTAACTAACCTTGACCCCTGGGCCTCTTAGAGTCTGAACCACCATCCAAAGAACATAGACAGCTGGACCTAGGCTTCCCCCACTCATATATAGCAGATGTGTAGTTTGACCTTCATGTGGGTCCTGAACAGCTGGAACAGGGGCTATTCCAAAAGCTGTTGCTTGTACGTGGGATGTTCTACTAGCTGAACTGCCTTGTCTGGCATCAGTGGGAGAGGAAGCACCTAGCCTCGAAGCCTGGAAGCCTGGAAGCCTCGAAGAGACTTGAAGTGCTAGGGTGGGAGATATGGTGGGGGGGGCACCTGCCCAGAGAAGAAGGAGAGGGTGGAGGGTGGAAGGATTGTGGAAGGGGGTGACTGGGAGGGGGGTTGTGAGGGGGATGTAAAGTAAATAAGTAAAAATTAATTAATTAAATTTTTAAAATTAAGATAAAATAAAAAGTAATGAAACTCAGCCAAGCTAAAGGAATCAAACAGTTCTCGCCCAGCACCCATAAGGTGATTGAGGCTTAAATAGTAACTGAGATCTCTCTCTTGGATGCTCAGGGATGCGGATGCTCAGGGGTGCTCCCCAGACAGGTCCCAGAGACAGCCATGTATACCGATCTTCCATTGCAGTGATTCCAACCCTCAGATGTCAGCGTACTGAAGGAGTATCAATCCTGGTAAGCAGCTGGCCTCTCTAACAGTAGCAAAGCCAGCATGAGGAGGTTACAGCCAGTCCCTGGCTGCTCTCCACTGACTGATAGCAGCGAGGCCAGGCATACAAAATGTGAAGGGCTGCCATTGCTGAAATACAACGCCTTCAGTCAGGAATTTTGATCCCTAAGAAAATTCCTGCCAGCTCTTCTTCTTTTTTTTTTTTTTTCTTTTTGGTTTTTTGAGACAGGGTTTCTCTGTGTTGCCCTGGCTGTCCTGGAACTCACTCTGTAGACCAGGCTGGCCTCGAACTCAGAAATCCACCTGCCTCTGCCTCTGCCTCCCAAGTGCTGGGATTAAAGGTGTGCGCCACCACCGCCCGCTAATTCTTGCACTAACAGTCACTGAGAAACTATTGTCCTCAGTGTGAGGGATGAAGTTCTACAGCCTTCTCCTTCTTTCTGTTGTTTTGGTTTGGATTCTAGGACAGGCCTTGGACTCTAGATAACTCAGGCTGGCTCCAAACTCCATGTGTAGCCCAGGATAACTTCAAAAACACACTGTCCCTATCCCAATCTCTGAGTCTTGTGTGTTCTAGAATGCACCACCCACACCCTCTTCTGTAAAAGAAGAAATGGATCAGCTTCATTCCACAGCACAGCACAGTCGGTATTAAGCAGACAAGGACAACACCAAGTAGAAGCAGTATCTCTGATGTGAAGGAAATAACAAGAGAGCCTCCTGGAGAACACAGAGCTGTGTCAGGATGGTTGTGAGGGTAGAGAATAGGTAAGGCACTTCAGTTTGAAGAAGCATGGAAATATAAACATTGGGGAATAAATAGGGAAGAGGGAGAAGGGAACACCTGGCTGTCTCATACCCCGAGGACCTAGGGTGCCAGGGTTTGAAAGGTGGTCTTCATGGTGTGTTGAGGATTCTTGAAAGTATCTTAACAGGAAGTGATGTCATGGGAGGAAATTATACCATCAGAAGGCATCAGGAAGAGTGGAGTTTGTTAAGTGGAGAGACATAATGACAGGACTTTTAGGAATGATTCCTGATGTGGGAGGGGATAGTGGATCAGAGTTAGGTTTCAGGGCTAGGTTTGATGTTCAGAAGTTGTAGCAGAATTCTAAGGGAGGTGAAGTACAGGACTGGAGGAAAAACTTATCTCTCCCCAAATGGGCGTTAGCCGTGACTGCAGAGCTGGCCATAGGTCAGCAGAGTCCCTGCCTGCACTGAGACATTGGTTTTCTGAGTTACAACCACTGGGGGAGGGCATCACGGCTCCCAAGATCAACCAGTTTGCTTAGGGGTTTATCCCCAGCTCACCATTGCTCGAGGACAACACCTGACTTGTCTAGAGACCCTTTCCCTGTCTGAACGACAAAGGGTAGGTAGCAGTCGGCATCTAGAGGGGTTCTGAGAGACAAAATACTAAGCGCATACAAAACACTTTAGCACAGCACTGAGCCAGGGCAGGTGCTCAGCACACTGGACTGAGAGGGCAGCCAGGAAGGCCTCTCACCTGAGCTCCTCCGGGGAGAGAGCTGCCTCTGCCTGGCTCCAGAAGGAGCCAGTGCTCAAGCTGTACCGATCTGGGTGCAGCCACTGCTGTACTGGGACTAGGTCAACACTCTACAGCCCCCTGGACTATTTGTTCTTCCTAGCTGACTAATGGGATTAACAGGCATGCTCTTGATCACACAGAAACACTCACTTCCTCCAATGCACAAGGACTCTTCTTTCTCTGCTTGCGAGTCTACCTTCCAGCAGCTCTGATGCTCTTCTAGCTCTGTCTGTCTGTCTGTTTATCTATCATGTATTCTTTCTTTTTTATTATTTTACACATATAAGTTGTATGCTGACATGTACGTCCATGCATCACATTCACGCTTGGTACCCATAGCGGTCAGAAGAGAACTTCCGATCTCATGGAATGGAGCTTTAGACAGTTGTGAGATGCTGTGTGGGTGCAGGGAACTGAACCTGGGTCCTCTGCGAGAGCAGCTGGGTCATCTCTCTAGCCCTCTAGCTTTCTCTCTCAGGCTGCACTCAGCCGACTGAGCTTGCACTCCATGGCTGCTCCTGTTTCAGGAATGCAGTGGCAAGGCTGAGCTGAGCTGTTCCCCACTCTTCCCAGTCTGGGCAACCAGGGTTCGTGTGAACCTAAAACTCCAACCACCCAAGTTGTCCTTATGGAGAAATGTGGGCATAAAGTCACATGTAACACTCCACGGCAACCTCTGATGACATCAAATATATGTACAACATTTAACTTTTTATCTGGAATAATTTCCAGCTTATGGAAAAGACTAGAACATGGACTTCTTTGTACCCTTTGCTTAGATTCACTAATTCTTACACTTTGACGTTTCTTTTTCATTTTCCGTATTCTGTATCAAAACCACTTGAGCAACAAACATCCAAAGGTAAGCTATAACACCTTGCCTCTTAAACTCAACATTTTTCAATGTCTTATACAGACATAGACACACCACACACACATACATACACACACATGTAAATACATACACATACACCACACACACATACCACACACACCACATACACAGACATATCACACACATACATACACCACACACTCTCACACACCACACACACACACATACACACCACGCATGCACACATCACATACACATACCACACATATACACACAGACACACCACATGATACACAACTCACACCCACACCATACATACACACACACACACTACACACACCGCATCACACATATACCACACACACATGCACACACTTGGGCAGGCGCATCATATAAACCCAATAGAGAGGCCAACATCAAGAAAACTGACAACTGAGACCACTAAGCCGTGCCAGGAGCAAAGGAGTTTACTTCTAAGCCTGGAGACTTGAGTTTGATTCCTGGGACCCACATGCTGGCAGGAGAGAACCGACTGGAGAAGGTCATCCTGTGACTTCCACGTGTGCACTGTGGTAGCATGTCCCCAGGATAGATAAAGAAGTCCAATTTTAAAATTGAGAAAGAGGTAACAAAAGACATGATCATTCTAATCAGCCCATTGTGCATGTTTCAAACATTACATGTTTCCTAACAGCATCCTTTCTAGCCACTTGGCCTCAGTCCACAAGACAATCCAGAATCAAAACCTGCTATATTGCCCAAGCTGACCCAGAACTTGTGAGTGCTGGGATTATGGCCTGAGACACCCCCCCTCCCCGGCTTCTGATGCGTCCTCATCCAGTTAGATTCCGACTTTATGTTGCTGAGTCAGTGCATAAGTGAGTCCGTATCCTCATAAGACGTGCTAATGCTCATCAACAGGGACATGGTGTCCACCCATCACCAGTGAGCACCAACCTTGGCACTGCCCAACTTTTGCTTTCTTTCCTTGCAGCTAACAGTCTGTGGGCAGACACTTTGAGGGCACGTGAGCACCCTGTACAAGCTCGTCTTGTAAAAGACAAGCATGAATGGACACAGACCTTGACGATCAGCACAGGTGGGCTCTGCACTGGTAGCTATGAGTCAGTGGAGAGCAATTACAACCCAGAAACAAATAACCAAATAGAGATTTTAAAAAGGGATGGCTGACAGACTGGAAGCTAGCTTTGAAGCTACGAGGGAAAAAAATCATATTGCTCTTCTTTTTTCTGTATACACCAAATTTTATGTGCTGAAATGTATTTTTATAATGGTGAAACTTAAACAGTTTTCCTTTTTAACAGAATAGGAGCAGGCTGTCTCTGGGAAGAGGGCTAATCATCTCTTCCTGTATTGACAATGCAGCAAGACTCTAATGAAGCCACGCAGGTAGAAATGCTTTAAACTTTACAAACAAAAATAGCTATTATTCTGTTATTATTATTGTCTTAGTTAAGGTTTCATTGCTGTAAAGAGACACCATGACCAAGGCAAATTCTTATAAAGGAAAACATTTCATTGGGGCTGCCTTACAGTTTCAGAGGTTCAGTCCATTATGATCATGGCAGAGTGCAGGCAGACATGATGCTGGAAGAGCCTAGAGTTCTCCATCTTGATCTAAAGGCAGCCAGGAGAGGACTTCCTTCCACAGGAAGAAGCTCTCATTCCACACTGGGCAGAGCTTGAGTCTAGGAGCCCTCAAAGCTCGCCTACACAGTGACACATTTCCTCCACCAAAGCCACACTTATTCTATCAAGGTCACACCTCTTAATAGTGCCGTTTCCCAGGGGCCAAGCATATTCAAACCACCACAATTATTATTTTTAAACATTTTTTTGATTGATTATTTCATGTGTGGGGGCATGCTTGTGTGTGGGTTTGTCTGTGCCATGATGCATGTGTGGAGGTCAGAGGACAACTTGCAGGCATAGGTTCTCTCCTTCCACCATGCTGGTCACAGGGATTGAATTCAGGTCATCAGGTTTGGTGGCGAGTGTCTTTAC
Source organism: Mastomys coucha (assembly GCF_008632895.1). Taxonomy (NCBI): domain Eukaryota; kingdom Metazoa; phylum Chordata; class Mammalia; order Rodentia; family Muridae; genus Mastomys; species Mastomys coucha. The sequence goes on from NW_022196900.1 coordinate 7,242,665, forward strand.
CCACTGAGCCGACTTAATGGTTCATAAATGGTTTTCTTAATTCTAAAAACATGACTATTTCATGCTTGGTTGGTAGTCCAGGCTGACTTCAAACTCCCTATGTAGCTGAGGATGACCTTGAACCTCTGATCCTTGTGCCTCCACCTCCTGATTGCAGGCACTTACCATCACACCCAACTTGGGGTTTCTCTCCCCTCCCCCTCCCCCTCCCCCTC
>NW_022196900.1:7242921-7314729 GCF_008632895.1 Mastomys coucha
CTTTCCCTCTCCCTCTCCCTCCATGAGTGGCTGGTTAGGATAGCTTTTGAGTCTGAGCAGAGATGTCCCAGAGGTCTGAACAAGCCCACATGGAATCCATCTTACAGTAAGGCTGGTGCCTCTCCACAGCTACATGCTGAGTCCAGGTCCCTGAAGGCTCCCTGGGAGGAGGGATCTTGTAAATGTAGGATGGGGCTACCTTAGCAAACTGCCCAGCTCTTCCCTCAGGAGCAACTGTGGACAAGTCCCACCAGGGATCTTTGTGGATGTCACATGCTTAGGTTGAGAACTAGGGATCTGTACACTACACAGCCGGTCATTAGAGGAGCTGAAGAAACTCCGAGGACTTCAGCATCAGCACCTCTGTGCCCCAGCAGTCTTGAGCTTTGTCCTCTGACAAGGTAGGTGTGGCTGCAGTCAAGCCCCCAAATGCTAAGGAATCTGAAGGGATATGGGTAAGCAGTGACTTCAGTCTGAAGAAGGAGCCAATTCCTAAGGCTGAAATAAAGTGAGACTGAGTGTCAACACGGAACAGGCCTCTGCCAAGCACCACAGCTCAGCACATGGAGACTTGCCAATAGAGAGGTTCAGTGACCCACCCAGGGTCACACTAGCGGCAGGTCTTTCTGACTCAAATCCACTCCCTTCACAGAGCAGCACTACCGTACCACGTGGGACTAGGTGCCTCATCTGTGAGGGCCACCCATGGGGAATCCTTCAAGCCCCCACAGAATTCTTCCAACCCCATCTGTCCTCAGAAATCTCAGAGGCCTCTGGATGTCACCAGGATGGCGATAATGGTCCCTTCCTCTTGGTTTGCCTATAACAAGGCATCAAGATAGATTGACTCACGACCTTATGAACTCCAGTGAGAAACGCCTGTCTCGAGTGCAGGGTGGCCCAGCTATTGGCTACAAAGGCAGTCTGAGTGATTTGAGGAGAGTCCCTTAGGTAAACAGGTACCATCCTAAACAAAAAGCCCTGTGAGCTCATCTGCTCAATGCTCCTTTATTGTTCGTAAGGGAAATTTCTCCACATCCTGCATTTTGAACATGAGCAAACATGTGAGGGAGCCAAGCACAGGAGCCCGAGTCACGCAGACCTCACATGCAGCTCGGCAGCCTCATCCCTAGTCCAGTCAATGGCTTCCCTGGTCTGTAAGATCTACACATATTCACTGATAAAATCGTAACACAGTGCCTGTCCCAAGGCTGTGGGAGTTAGCGATGCACAAGGTCAAGTTAAATAAGCATATTGTCATTTACATTTGCACATGACTTTAATAAAACCAAATGGAGCCGCCTTTGTTTGTTAGGATGATTGATTCAACATCTTGGGACACTCAAAGTTTAGCCAAGAGCTAAACAGTGTAACGCCATTGGGAAGCTGCAAGAGAGGACACCTCTGTTAGAATGAAGCAACAAAGCTGCAATGCCCAGTGCGTTTGTGTGTGTGTGTGTGTGTGTGTGTGTGTGTGTGTGTGTGTTGTGGGAGTCAGTCTGAGAGTAGGGGTGTAGGGGAGTGTGGGGGTGCAGGGGAGTGGGTGTGGGTGTCCTAAGCCATCTAACAAGCATGGTGATCCTTTCTGCCTTCTCAGAGTAGAACAAAGACTCAGAAGTTGGCCCACTAACACCCCCCCCCCCCCCGCAATAAGAAGTATTTCACAAAGGTACAGAAGAAGCAACCCAAAGAGTAGGAGTGGCAGTGCGCTCACTCAAAGCCATAGTCCATGGTCAAAGACCTCCTCATCCCAGAGCCCTAGGGCTGGTGATGACTCAAGACTTCTCTCTCTGCTTAAGAGACACACAGGAGAAAAATCCAACAGCACTAGTCACTGAGACAAAACCATAGACTATTAATGAAGCCATGCTGAATTAAAAACACTATTGGCAATGACACAGCACTAGTGAATCTACAAAACCAAAAACTGTATGTGCTTAAACAAACAAGCAAACAAACAAACAAACAAACAGTCAATTAGGTTTAGCCAGAGTAGAAACTGTCTATTATCAACAGAAACAAAAACAAGCACAAAACCAGGGAGTATGGAACATTTCTTCTGGTACATTCCATGAGATGCCAAGATACGTGATTAGGCAAATGCAGGTGCCTACACCTGCAAGCCTCAGAAAAAGACCTGAGAGGACATCTGAACGCTGCCCCTTCCCGTCCTCTAGTTCCTCAGCCTGTTGACAATTGGAAAATTGAGACCGAATGGCTATCCTCACTGTTGAGAAAATGTCCCTCCCCCAGAGGAGAGAGGGTCATGAAGATGCTTGAGTCTAGGGTGGAAAGGACTGGTCCAAGATGTGGCTTCAAAACACACCTATACAAGGGCATCTGCTCCGTATCAGGCCCCAAGACACAGAGGCAGATCAGAGCTATGCCCCTCGCTCAAACATGGGGGAAAACTTCAGTCACTGGCTGACATGACAAGGAATATGTGGCCTGGGATCTTGAGACAGGACAAGGACACAACCTGTTCCCGAGAGTTTGTGAGCTCAGAAAGTCAGTTACTCTGTTTTCAGAGCTTGGACTCTGGTATTAAAAATAAATGTGGTTCACTCAGTAGAGACACTTGCACCCAGGTCTAAAGACCAGAGCTGGATCCCTGGATCTCACAGGTGACAGGAGAGAACCTAGCCCCAAGAATTGCCCTGTAATTTCACCCTGTGTACTGTGGGATGCATGAGTGTTAGTGCGTGTACACACACACACACACACACACACACACACACACACACACACACACACTTGTTTGCTCTAAATAAATAAGTACATGAATAACTAGTAAACAAAAGTGTGGTCTAGGCTCTAAGTGAGCTCGAGCCCAGCCTGGGTTACATGAGATCCTGTTCCAATCATCATCTCCACCCCACATTTAAACTCATTAAACACTGCTTGAAACAATGGCAATTCAGAAATTCATCAGGTCTGAATACCTTTTCTACATTTATTATTGCCTCTTCTCTTGAGACTCAACTTTTTGCCTCTGCACAGTGGAAAGATTATACAATGGCATACTCCTGTCATACTCTGTACTCAGTGATATGGGAGCCATTGTGGCTACAAGTTCCATAGATCAGGACTTGATTTACTGTTTTTTGATTGTCTACAGTCTAGACTCTGGACTTCAGACAGGAACAAAAAAAACACTCATAATGCAGATAAAAGTTACAGGTCTCAAGCTAGGTGTAACCACAGATTCTCAGAAGGCTGAAACAGGAGGATCACTTGAGCCCCGAGTTCAAGCCCAGCCTCCCTCCTCCTTCCTTATCTCCTCCCTCTCTCCTCCTCTCTGTTTTCTCTTATATTGTTGAGACACAGTCTCACACTGAACTTAGCTCAGAATTCACAGCAATCTCCTGCCTCCGCCTCCCATGTGGCAGAGATTACAGGCATGAGCCTGACATGTAAGATAGCAGCTTTTAAGGAAAAAAAAGTGTTGTTGGGAGGTGGTGGCGCACGCCTTTAATCCCAGCACTTGGGAGGCAGAGGCAGGCAGATTTCTGAGTTCGAGGCCAGTCTGGTCTACAGAGTGTGTTCTAGGACAGCCAGGGCTATACAGAGAAACCCTGTCTCGAAAAAAAAGAAAGAAAAGAAAAAGTGTGATGTTTATAGCTTTTAAAACTGCAAACAGAAAGGAGAAATCATATGACATGTAAATAAAGAAAATATCTAATAACATTCAAAAAAAAAAAAAAACCAAACTGCAAACAGCACAGAAGATGGCCCTGCAGCATTTAAACCACTGTCTGAATTAGCAAAACCTCATCTCTGCCCGACGACTGAGTGAGGGTCTGTCACACATGGCCCCGGTCTCATTCCCATCTCTGTGAGTTACAAACAAAGATGTCAGTTGCCATCATGAAAGAGAACAGCAGGAGGGTCCCCCTTACCTGAGCAGAGAGCAGGCAGGCATGCGCTCAGAGGCAACTGTATACCAACACTGTTGTCAACAGAAGATCAAACGTTAGTGGGTTTACAAGGCAAGAGGACCAGAGTTAAAGGTGCGTGGGGCTGCAGTGAAGAGCCGAGCACAGCATAACACTGGTGCTTTGCAAATGACATGTTCCTCATTTCAGGACGACTTGTCACCAATCTGTACACAGCTGGGGGAGGGAGGCAGCCATCACTAAACACTGGCCACACATTCCAGTAAGCATGGGGCAGGAAGATGTGGGACAGAAGACAGGCACAGGGTAGGTGAAGGAAGGAGCAGGAGTGAGGGGAAAACAGGTTTCACAGCAGAGACAGGGAACAGAGGGAGGAGGTGACTACTATCTCCTAGAGCCTCATGACCTGGGTTCCTCAGGCCCTGGGTCCTGGCCCATACAAGTCCTGGGAGAAGTAAGAGGAGCTCTTGGGTGTGGTCCTTTCAATCTCCCACTGAGGGAGCCTGGGGAGGCTGAGCTGAGCCTGGCCACCCTTGGAAGAAATGCCTCGAGGCCCTTAGAGAAAGACCAGTCTCCTATAGGCCATCTCTGCCGTGGATGTAGACCTGATGCCAGCCCTCTCCAGATGACAACCCACAAAGAGGAAACTAGTACAGAGAAGAAAGTCCAGACAGGCTGGCTGGCTCTAGAGATCTCCCATGTCCCATACAACCTGTTTGTCGTGGCCACACTGCACACTGCACCCTGGCCTCCTCCTTTACCTGAGATACTAAGATGCTCTCAGTCCTCGCTGAAGGCGTGTCCTGACCTTTTATGCTCCCCCCCCCCACCCACCCCGTGTGCTTTACTTACCTGTTTGTAAATCTGCAAGCCTGTGGTTGGGGTTCTCCTTCAACCAGACCCATTCGTTGTTAGCATTCTCTATCGTTATTCCCATATGTATTATTCCTAAGGCTGGCCTGGTTTGTGTTTGGCTGATCTGCTGTATTGCTTTGGTTTGACTGGGGGACTTTGCTGTTGTTGCTTGCTGTAGTCCTGGGGATTGAACCGGGGGCCTTGTGCATGCCAGGCAAGAGTTCCCCTCCTGCTCCCCAGCCCCAGCCCTGGGTTTGGTTGTCTAGTTTGGTGTTTGCAGCATTGACTTCATCTCTTACTTCTTCCCCAGAGTCTGTGTTTTGTTATTTTCAGTAATCTTATGGGCTGAAGTTTTTGCTGGCCTCACTTTGTTTCATTTTTGAGACATTATCTCTTTAGCTAGCCCATGCTGACCTTGGGACTCATGGTGTAACCCAGGCTGGCCTCAGTGTGAGGATGCTGGGATCGCATGTGTGCACCACCACATCTGGCTTCAGTGTGAGGATGCTGGGATCTCATGTGTGCACCACCACATCTGGCCTCACTTATCATCTTCATGTCACTGTTAAGAGTGAGGACAATAAGCCGGGAACTGGTGGTGCACGCCTTTAATCCCAGCACTTGGGAGACAGAAGCAGGTGGATTTCTGAGTTCAAGGCCAGCCTGGTCTACAGAGTGAGTTCCAGGACAGCCAGGACTATACAGAGAAACCCTGTCTCGAAAAAACAACAACAACAACAAAAAATCTTAAGGTTTTTTTCTCTATCACTTTAAATCTTATTTGAATCAAAGCAGAACAACAAAATCTTGCTACTACAACTATGTTAAATGGTTTGGGGATTTAGTGTACAGTAATGTTGCCTCAAAAAGATCCCGAGTCCCAGATCTCAGGCAGAGAGGCTCCTGAACTTTCACCTCCAGTCACTGAGAGTGTGTAAAAGCCATAACTCAGAGGTAGAGTGCGGCCTGTAGTGCTTGTCAACCTGGGTTTGCTCCCCGGAACACTGTGAAAGACCCACTGTGGTGGTTTGAATATGCTTGGCCCAGGGACTGGCACTATTGGGAGGTATGGCCTTGATGGAGGAAGTGTGTCACTGTGGGGGTGGGCAATGAGACTTTCCTCCTAAGCACTAGGGGGACAGTCTTCTCCTAATGGCCTTCAGATGAAGATACAGAACTCTCAGCTCCTCCTGCACCATGCCTGCTTAGATGCCGCCATGCTCCCACCTTGATGACAATGGACTGAACCTCTGAACTTGTAAGCCAGCCCCAATTAAATATTGTCCTTATGAGAGTTGCCTTGGTCATGGCATCTGTTCACAGCAGTAAAACCCTAACTAAGACACCCACTATGTCCCCTCAGAAGCACAACACATGTGTCAGCAATCCCAAGGCAATTCTGCTCTCAGCAGGTGTGAGAGGGTGAGTTACCACATCCTGGCAAGTTCTAATCCCCTAACCCCATCTAAGGGTAGCAGACAAAACTGAGTCCATGCCCTTTGAACTGCCTCCTTGCCTCTGCTGTAAAAACCCACAGGGAAAACGGGACAGTTGACCAGAGTCACAGATCAGATTGGGTCCACGTGGTCCCCTTACCTCCTGCTTATATGAAAAATGAGGGCTAACATGGCCAAGAACACATGGAGTCCACATTAGGGAAAAGCCACCTCACACACTCTAAGAGAAGAGATCCTTCACAATGAAGGTCCTAGGTTCCAATCTCCTGGGAACACAACACACTGAGAGAAGCCCTGTGCTATCCCTGTATGAGCCTGGACCAGGAAATCAGCCCTGTAGTCAAAAGATAGCATCCTTTACCAGGAATGATGAGGTCTCTGAGCCTTGGGTGTCTCATGATGAACATGGGAGTGTGGCTGGTCTCAGGAACCACATTAATATGTATGAAGGGCCTGTTGTATGCCAAAAAGATGCATGTGATTTGTATGTAGAGGGTCAGATTAGCCAGGAAGTATCAGCAAGTTACCTGAAATGTCAGATAGGCTGAATGGTGTCCAAAGACATGCATATCTTAACTCTGAGATCTCCTGGAGCCATCCCATTTCCACAGAGGGGATCCTGGGGTGGGACGGGTTTCAGTTCTTGTCTTTAGGAGCAGTCTGGGTTGGTGGGCAGATTCCTATGTGGGCTGCACAGTGCAGAGGGTGAGTGATAAGTCTAAGAAAAGACATGGTGATGAGCTGAGGTCTTCAGTGGGCAGATGTGGGCAGACGATGTGGGCAGAGCTAGCACCTGGATGAGGGCCAGCCTAGCAGTTTACAGATGGGCCACTGCCTGGGTGGTGCTAAAGCAAATGATAAGTGGTCCCAAAACCTGGCCTCCATATCTCCATCTCTTCTGTAATTTCTTTTAGGAAAACCTTGGTTCATGCAGTGTCGATAAAGGGGCCAGAGGGTCCTCGAGAACTCTGTATGAACTTGTTTGTAATCTTAAAGTAAATCAAACACACTCAGCAAACCCAGAGTCATACCGTCCTTTGTATGTCTCTCTGAGCTAATAATCCATAAGACAGACCCCCTCTGGCAGAATCCATGTCAGTCTGAGCTCATAAGTGATGTTTACAGACTGTTGCCCTCAAAGTGACACGAGCATGGAAGGCCAGGGAAGCCGGTAGGAGCTCGTCCTTGACAGCATCTTGTTCTGTCTTTCAGGATTGGCTTGTGCTTAGCCCGTCATTCCCGGAGGCCAGAGTTCTAGTCAGTCTACACCAGACTTGCTTTGTGTGTAACCGGGGCACTTCCCAGTCGGTCTCCATCCTGGTCTTACCTTCCATTGAAATGAAAGTAGGAGGCTAAATAGTCTCCCCGGGCTCTTTCAGACTAGAGTTCCCCATTCTCTCTGTAGGGAACAGCGGACCCAGGAGGCAGGCATTGTTCAGCCCACTATACAGGCAGACACTCAAAGCTCAGAGGCAAGAGTCAAGAGTCAGAGCTGAGCCGGAGGAGAAGCCGCAGCTCACACCTTCCCACACATGCATGCCAGAAAGCCGCTTGTAGGTACATAGGTACACATGGCACACACACGAGTGTGTTTCCACGTGGGCCCAGAGCTGCTCTGCACTTGTCCCCTGGACACTGCGTGTGTGGACTTGTTAGCTAGACCAGGCTTGTTTCACAAAGGGGGAGAAGTAAGGACTGGGGGGGGGGGAGGGCTGCACCTACATTTTTGTGCTGCTTACTGATGTCAGCTGCCAAAATTAGGCTCCCTGCTGCTGTGTACTTAGCTAAGCCTGAATGACTCCAAACACGGGCAGTAGGTGGAACGCTCCCCTCCATGCTGACAAGCTCCTCACAGCTGGAATCTGTTCTTAAGGAGCAATCACAACCCTTCTCAGACACAAAAGCACATGCATGTGAAGACACACCCACACACTTGCGCACAACACAGACCCCTCTCAGGCTTCAGCTACTCTTGCCTTCCCAGAATTCAGGGACACCGCAATTTGCCTTGCAACCCCTACAGTACTGGGAAGACCCTACCGAAGTAATGACCAACCAGTTAGCCCCAAAGACTAGCAAAGAACAAAATGGTCTCCCCTTTCCTAAGGGATAGTATAAACCTAGACATCCTTGAAGTGCCTAATAGATAAGTGTACTCTGTTCCACAAAATGATTCTACCCAGAATACAAACTTGCTGATTTCAACCTCAAAACATCTGTCATGCCCCCTCTCCCTCTCCAAACCAGCCTGGCCTAATGTCCAGAGAATACTCTGATTCATGGTTCCTAAGGAAGGTGCTACACGGAGGTGTCTGTCCAGGTAGAGTCAGATATTTATGAAGCCGAGGCAGGAGGATAGCTTGAGCCCAGGCATGTGAGACCAGCGTGGGCAACACGGGACATCATCTCTACAACATGATTGGGGAAGACTGGGCACAGAGGGCCGGGTTCACACCCTAGCCGTGTGCTTGCATCCACAGTCCCTCTGGCTGGGCAGTGTGAATGCCTGCATCTAGAAACTGTTCTGTAAAGGCGATGATTGCCTTCTCTTGGATGGAGAGTAGGTGGCGGTGGAGGGAGGGGTTGCCGTGGCCGATGTGGTTGAATCCAAGTGCATATGCTCTCCACACAGCTTTGGCACAGGCCCCTCAGGGGATTAGATGCTTTCCATACAGTTGTCACTGTCAACTGGATCCCCGTGGCAGAGGGTTTGGAACCCTTAGCTGAAAAGACAAGGGACTATGCCAAGTGAAGAACTGGGTCCCAGGTTCTGTTCTGCCCCAGAACGTGCTAGGTAAGCCTAGGTGAGTTTGTTTCACCACTCTGAACTTAGTGGCGATCGATCCCATGTAGGCTTCTCTTGATTCGGAGTGTGAAAAATCAAATACTGGTTTAAATAAATGACTTTATTAAGGAATCGAGGAGCTCAGGGGTTGAGCTGGCCTTGGGAGGTCTGAGGTCAGGGGCTCAGACGCCAGCAAGATTCACCGCTCATCTCTAACAGCTACTCCCTCTGTCCTACGGCAGAGGTGCTTGTGCGGCGATCGCATGACTTCCAACAGCTCTGCAAACAGGGTTTTCCAGCAGTGGAAAGGACCCCGAGAACGTGCTGTGCCTTGATTGTGTCACAGAGGGTCTGGGATAGTCACAGTAGGCTAGAGGCTGGAGGGCTGAGATTAGCCCTGGGTGGTGTTTTCCTGGAGGAAACCGGAAGAGGCTCAAGCTGGGTTTCTGGTTCTGAGTGCATGTGTGTGTGAAGGAGATCGGCTCTCTGGGGATGCATGGCACGAAGCCACTTCCTCTCAGGGTGCTTTTGGCATCGTGTTTATCCTAAAACACACTCTTTGTAGGAACAACACAACTTAATACGGTTTAATGCTGACTAAATCCAGCTTCCTCAGCTGCTGTTGGCAGAGCTTACACTGTGTTCATAGTAGACAAGACCAGGGCATCTAGGCAGACTCCTTGGAGGGGCCAGCATGAGCCTTCCCTGCCCCCTTGCATCTCCTCAACCTCAGCAACACCCTATTTCTCCATTGGTCCTGACAGATCTTAAGGAGACAGACAGGCATGAGCCTGAAACAAGAATGATAGTGCTGGAAGGGACAGAACTCTAGAATCACAAAGCCCAAGAGAGGGTAAGAATCCCATGAAGCACCCTCAGCCCCATGCATTTGCTACATCTGCGGTAAACAGAGGGGTAAATAAGGGGATGGGAGTGTGGCCCAGTGGTAGAGCACTTGTCTAGGATGCACAAGGCTCTGGGTTAAATTCCATGTTACACGAGTATGCGAGTGCATGCGCGTGCGTGCGCGCGCACATACACACAAACACACACATACACACACACCACTGAATGAGCAAGTATTTAAATCCAGGCCTCCTGGTATCCAGGCCTGTATTATACCTGCTATGCCAGTTCACTTCCCTTGAACACAGAAACCTTACATCTTCCTAGGATGTAAAGTCCTTCCCTATTCCAGACGTTGCATCAGATGCTGGGGGAGGGGACATGGCTGGGGGCTCGGAGAGTGTCCACGGTCCCTGTGACAAGTTCACAGGGCCAAGGGGCAGGCAGTGGAGTGGCTTGGAGAGAGGTGCGTCAGTATCTGCATCTGTCCTCTTAGTTCAGTTTGGTGTCCTTTGGAGATAAGGTGACACTCATTCACATTTGATGGACAGGAGGGTTTCTGGGAGATTCCTCAATGCTCCGAAGCTCAGAAGTTCAAAGAAGGCAGATGACCTTCTACAGCTCAGTCTTCAGTGATTGGTGTGGGCTTGACATCTACCCAACCCTTGCACCCCCCCCCCAACTGTTTCTCCAGCTGTCTGTGGCAGACAGTTCATGCCCTCGGCATCCATTGCTCTACCTGAGGCATCTCTCTGAGGTGCATCCCCAGCAAGCATCCCCAGCACTGTTGCTGGGGAATTGACAGAATGCCCTCCTCACAACAGGGTCATCCTAAGGTTGTTCAGACATACGCCCACTCCACTCCCCCAGCAGTCAAGATTAACCATCCAGAGGCTTTTGTTCCACTAACAACTCCCTTTACTTCTTTGTTTTCCCTCTCTACCTCCTTCACACTGTTCTGGTATCCCTTCCAGAGAAACTGCCTCCATTTCAACCTTTGTATCAGCATCTGCTTGTAGACTAATGTGATTCTGTTTTTCTCTTCTTCCCATGGGGTGTCCAGGCACCGATGCACACTGGGTAGGAAAGGACAAAGTGAAACTCTGAACAGGTGGGTCAGCAGGATTCCAGTCCCTCAGTGAATCCTGGGGGTAGGGGGTGGGAGGGTCATCTCTGAAGAGTCAGTGTTACAACGCTTTTAGACAACAGTCAATGAAACTTCCTGTGCTCTTTATTCAGGGCGAACAAGGACGAAATAAACCTTGAAGAGTAGGAAGGGGTTCTTAAAGTTCCAGCGGGTGAGGCTTAATGTTCCTTAATGGGGAGACCTCATTTGCATGGAGAAGTGTTCCAGGAATTTGAACCAGTAATTTTGCCAAGGACTATGTGACATTCCTCAGGTAGAGTGTTGGGGTCGGGCTCCCCAGATAAGGTAGAGAAGAGGAAGTCTTGCTGGGAAAGGGGTCTCCATTATGGGCTAAGCTCAGGGGAGCTGTGTGAACATGGTAGGCTATGACGTTCAAATAGCAGGATCTTCCAACAGAACAACCCAAAGGAAGGTAACTGCCTTCTTTAACATATATATGCATATATATGTACGTGTGTGTGTGTGTGTGTGTGTGTGTGTGTGTGTGTGTGTGTGTATGCCAGTTCATAGGCCTGTCATTCCAGGAGACTGGGGCAGAAAATTCACAAATTCAAGGCTAGCCTGAGCTATATAGTGAGACTGTCTCAATAAGCCAAGGACTGAGAGGGTTAATCTGTGGTAGATCACTGACGTAATGTGTACATGGCCATTGCTTCCACATACCACAAAAGGATAGGAGCTTCTGACTAGTGACAAACAGTTTATGCAAAGTCCAGGATGGCTTTATACCTCCTCAATGCCCACTGCTCCTTGTTAGGCCCCACCTCACCAATCTGGCCAGTTTCTCTGTCATCCATTAAAGAGTGGGCACCTGTGACCCTGAGGATGTCCCATGCCACATTGCCAAGATCCAGCACCCCTCTAGGGCTTGACCCCTTCCCAAACCCTGCCAGCAGTTCTTGAGGTTCTAGATAACAGTGATGATCTGTGTGTGTCCTGCCTTCCCCAGAGCCACCTGCTTTGACTCTGTGTCACACACAAACCTGGAGTTAGCTTTCTTGGCCCCTGAGTGACTTCTAGGAAGTGTCTCCCCACCAGCTCTGGGTGTGAGGAGCAGGACCATGGGGTCACAGAAAGCCATAGCTGGAGAGAACAGCAGGGCTGGGCATCCTGCCTGAACCCCCACTGCGGGAGGATGCAGACTGGGGGACAGATCTTGTCCAAGGTCACACAGTGCAGCAGGAATGTAAACTGACCCCAGCATTTTTCTTTATTTCTCAGGTCCATGTTTTTATTCTTGTGGTCGGACGATATGGGAGGAAGCAGTGTGACGAAGAGCAGCAAGAGACCGGATTCAAGGACCTTGACATCGCATCTGCTGTTAACTGTGCTATTAGCAGACCTGACAGGGAGCACTGTGGGGAAAGCACCTGGCATTAGTAGATGCTCACTAAACACCAGTTGATGCTGGGCCTAAGGATTCCTCTTGTTTCGCCATTCTCCACGTGGGTGATACTCTGAGCGGGTTAAGTAGAGATCCCCTCGTGATCTTCATAACCATTCCTGGAAGGCTTGAAGCAGGCATGATGTGGAATTTCTGGGTTCTGCTGCAGTGTGGAAAGAGATGTGAAGAGGGAAGGAAAGATCACACCAGGGAGCTTGGAAACACCTTCAGGAACAGCAGGCAAACTGACCCGAAGCAGAACTTCTCAGAGCCTTTGCTGCTGCTGTGCAGACTGCCTGGTGGTGACAAGGGGCGTCTCGGGACAGAAAGGGCACCAGGAACCCGTGGCTCTTTATTTTATATCACCATTTACACAGAGTGCGATTTTCTAAGTGTTCTTGACCTTTGTATCAATGTCCCTTGTGTTAAATGACAGAGGGAATGGCGTCCCGAGGGGACTTGCAGTCTGATGGGTTAGGAACTGAAAGTGTTCTACCCTCAGCTTCTAGCTTGCGACTGTTGGCCAGCCCTGGCCAAAGACAGTCCTTGGAACAAGACAAAGGGTTCCAAGAGGGGCCAGTCTGCCACCAGTCTGCTATTGTCCAGTCTTGCACTTGAAGGGAAGGAGAAATAGAAGAGACTGAGTCCACCTGCCTGCAGAGAGGACAGGGCAGCCATCCTCCCCTGCCACCTCCTGTGGCTGCAGTGGGGACAACCAATGGCTAGAGATTAAGTATGGACCCAGCATTCACTTATACCACCAGCAGGATAGGAAGTGGGGCGAGCTCTGCTGGGCAGGGTGGACATGGGCTGGGGCAGTGCCCAGAACCAGTGCCAGTACACAGGGGCAGTGGGAAAGACCAACCCTGCACTGTTCTGCAGGCTGCACCACAGACCCTACGGACTGGCCAGCCACACTTAGAGCCCTCTCGGATAGCGCGAGGTGTCCAGCGCTGCCTGCGAACAGGAGTGGTTCTCCTACACAAAGTGTATGGCAGCAGAAAGGTGGGCAGGCTGGGAGGACAAGTCCGTGTCAACAAGCACCAGCCCCTGGAGGGCTCTGGGAAACCAACGTATTAATCCTCTGCCTCACTGCAACCTTCCCACCTAATGCTCACCCTGTGGCTGTGGCTCCATGCTCCTCTAGGAGGAGATGGCCTCAGTAGCTTCAAAGGACAGTGAGCCAGAGCTCATGGCTCAACCCTAGTGCTAGGATTCTAGGCATGCAGCCATACCCTTCTACCATACTGAAACACCCTAAAATCTGCTTGGGAATGGTTGATAGTAAGAGAGGTTCACACACACGCATTCATGCACCCTTGCACACCCGTGTGCACATGCACATACAGAAGTTGCATAAAGCAGGGTTAGTGCTTATAGAGACACTATAAAGGACAACAGAAGCCCAAATTCTCTTCAAACTAGTTTCCCAAGGGCTGTGTGTGTGTGTGTTCGTACGTGTGTGTCACACCTCAAAGGGTAACTACTGCATACTGAACACACTTTGCCATCTGTACTATCATTGATTCAATGCTTTTCTTTATATCAACTAGCTTAATTAGAAAGTTTAGTTCTTTAGTAAGTAGTGTCTGAAGTCATGGGGTTTATGTCCTCTAAATTCAACAAAAAATGTGTTCCAACCATAAAAATTTTCCCTATACAACTTAACATTCTTTTGAGACAGCGTCTTGCTCTGTAGTCCGTACCTGCCTGGAAGTCACTATGTTGTTCAGGCTGACCTGGAACTCACTTCTGCTTCTATCTGCTGGTATTACAGGCAGGCACTACCACACCTTTCCATCCCCATACCCCTTAAAACCAGCTCGGGAGTGACTGGTGATAAGTAAAGCTGACAGATGGAGTCACAGAGTCCCCAGCCCCTTTCCCTCGGGAGCTGGGTCTACAGCCCTGAGCCGATCATCTTGTTGATTCCAAAATTCTTGACATTCACCTAAGTCAGACTTTCAAGACACATTCGAGATGGCTGGCTCTTCCTCACCCCCTGATGTGAGCCTATCAGGTCATCCCACCTCCTGACCCCTTAATTCCTATCTGTCCCCTCCTCTACTGTTCTAGTGGCCTCTGGTTCAGGCTTTTATCCAGTCCCCAGAGTCCCTGTGATGGCCTCCTCTTTAGCATGTCTGCCCACCTCCAGTCCTGCAATCAGGGAACCCTTGCTGCCCAGCGTATCTCAAGTCTCTGGTGAATGTTAATGATAGCTGTGGGCATTTAAAGGTACAAGTTTAATCATGTCTCTTCACTGCATCAAAGCTTTCCAGTTTCTCTCATGGACCACAGGATTAAATGCATTTCTTCTTCTTATCATCGTTATTTAATGGGTATGGGTGTTTTGCCTCTGTGTGTCTGTGTATTCCTGCATGCACCTGTTGTGTAACAGTTTCCTCTGAGATTGAAACAGTTCTTCCTGCAGGAAGTTCCTTAAACAGAAAGGTAAACAACTTAAGAACAGATTTAGGAAGTCCCTGAAGCTGGCCAGACTTACTAGTCCCTTCCCTGTCAGAGTAAACAATAAAAGTTGAAAGTTTCTCTCAGATGAGCAGAGTGGAGCTGCAAAGGAGACTTTGACACTAATCAGCTGCCTGGGAGAAGCAGAAGCCAGCAGAACTGTCTGGATGAGCTTTAGAACCAGTCACTTAAAATCACTTAGAGTCAATCTCCAGTCTTTTGAGCTGCCTGCAAGCCGTGCAGTGTGCTCCAGATTTCCTGGCTTTTGTGAGCTGTCACAGGGCTGGGGTGGGCTTTGGTAGGGCAGGTCTTTGAGTCATTTCTGTTCCAGTGATTAACCCCTCACCCACACTCTTTGAAGTAACCTCCATAAAACTGATTAGTTCATCAAGTTGTTCTTTGGTATTTTATGTTCTTTGGTCCACTGTAGGCTTCTTATATGATATGTTAGAACGGCGGCTTGTGTCAGGACATACCACACACTAGGCCCAAACAGTTCCACGTGTAAGAGGTTTAATTGAGAGGGAGAGAGGGGACAGTAGGGGAGAGAGAAGAGGGAGAGAAAGAGAGAGCGAGGGAGGAGTGTTCCCCATATATATATAAGGAAAGAAAAAGGGACGGGGAAGCCTATGGTGTGCTATTTCCTGCTGTCTAGAGGCGTCGTCAATGGGGGGTAGCTGGCTTTCACTATCGGGGTCCACTTAGTGAACATTCACATCAGGTTCCTCTGTGGACAGTGGCTCATCTGTGGGCAGTGACTGGTATCCTGTAACAGGAGCTGATTAATAGTTTAGTTAGAATTTTTTTGTATTTGTCGTTGAAGAAATGTAGAAACAAGATTAATGAGGCAGGGAGCAAATAATAACACCAGGAAGGTGACTAGGAAAGGAGTTACAAAAGGGAGTATCCACTTCCATATGGGGTTTTCAAAAATTCCAGAACTGGAGGTCTCACGGTCCCTGAAATTTTTTATGTCTGATTGTAGCTCTGGATTTTATTTCTTACTATCCCGGATTGGTTGATGTAGAAACAGCATTCATCTTGGAGGAACAGGCAAAGACCACCTTCTTTAGCTGTCAGGATATCTAGACCCCGTCTGTTCTGAAGCACTACGGCTGCCAAAGAATCGATCTGTTTTTGGATACTAAGCACAGTTTCAGACAATTTTTGAAAATCACTTTGAAACTGGGAAGTGAATGTATTATACTGGGTCATGGAAGTCGTTATCCCTACAACTCCAGTACCAATACCTATGGCTGTTCACGTAGCAACCAAGAGTGGCACAACTTGGACTGCCCTCTTATGCTGGGCAGCTATCATATCTACAACTGGGATTGGCAGGGGCTCATTTCCCTGGATCACTCCCAGTTCAAGGAAAAGAAGTACTAATGTGCAAACTCCTGACCAGCTGGCAGGTAGGTGATGAGTGCCACAAAGAATTGACATGTTTTGGGTTGCAGGAGATTGTGGCAGAGATGATATATCAAGGGTTATGGTTCTATTACAATCTAGGGAGCTCACCATTCCCACTGAATGAGTCCCAGAGGTCTTAAAACAGTTTGCCACGCCAAAGAGAGGGACAGAGGTAAGGTATGGAGTCATGGTGACATTGGAGTCAGGGCACTGACAAAGGGTGAGGTAATGTTACTTGGCAGTATCACCAGAGACGTTGTAAGTGGCAATTGTGAGTTAGTTCCGGGGGGTACACATAACCAGCAATCCTTAAAGCGTCCAGGTCTGGTGACATTAAGAGTTTGTATGCCGAGGTCAAGGTCTGAAGTAAAAGGTGAAATGACAAGTTAGTGCCATTTATGAGGGGTGATGTCAAAGAGGTAAGGACCTCAGAGGAGTGTTTGATTATCTCCCCTGCTTTTCTGATATCCAGGGGTTGGGCAATTGAGACATATTTTCTCTGAATATGGATGGTACTTACTGGAGATCCAGGCTGATTTTTATGGTAGAGCTTACCAACAACTCTTGTCTCCCACTTGGAATCCCATGGGTCTTGTATGTAGAAAAAGAGTATCTTGCAGTGTTGATAGAAGAAATGATTGATCTGTGATCCTAGCATATGTATCTGACAAGACTAATATGGGCAGCCCCCATATTCATCTGGCCATTTTCTACAATAATCTTTTGTCTGGTCAAAGAGAAAGCAAGTATAGAGATCATAATATTTAGATGGGATTACAGATACCGGGATGATAGCAATTTGGATTGGTTCCTGGCATCCAGCTTTGGAGCAGTTTCCTGACCCTTTGGAAAGAATGTTTGTTATCTGTGGGGGTTTCTTGAACCTCAAATCTCCAGATATAAGGGCTACCCTGGACAGAAATGAACAGCACAGGGAAGATGTGAAACCCATGTCTAACCCAGTGAGGTCGAGCTCAGCTGCCGGAGTAGAGTCTCATTTTCTGGGATTGGCAACAAGGTGGGTGGTGTCATTGTCCTCTGGAGCTTAACAGAGCATGGTCCTATTAAGATCAATGTGTATGAAGAAGAATCATTTTTAGGTGGAGGAATGAAAGGTTTGAGGTGAGATAGATGGGCCCAATGAGAGAGTCCCTCGAGTTTAGCAGCTGTAGGGGTCACAAGAATTACCTTAAAAGGGCCCTGCCATTTGAGAGAGAGAGAGGTGAGGACCAATGACCTGGAGAGGATAGAAGGACTTGATCTCCAATGTTGATAGGCAATGGACAGGAGACAGTGTATAGCTGAGGTAGATGGTGGTGGCAAAGTAATGGGGTAAGTTGATAGTCTGGGAGGGAGAGCATTTAGGTGAAAGACCAGGAGTTAGGACTGGGCATCCATACATGAGTTCACAGGGAGAGATGAGGAGAGGTCACTTGGGGAGAGCTTGTAACCTAAAAAGAGCCAGAGGTAGGAGTTTAACCCAATCAAGGTGGAGTTCCTGTGACAGCTTAACAAGAGTGGTTTTTGTTTGTTTGTTTGTTTGTTTGTTTGCTGTTTTGTTTTTCGAGACAGGGTTTCTCTGTGTAGCCCTGGATGTCTTGGAACTCACTCTGTAGACCAGGCTGCCCTTGAACTCAGAAATAATGCCTTCCAAGTGCTGGGATTAAAGACTTGTGCCACCACTGCCTGACAACAAGAGCGGTTAGTTCTTTCTACCTTACCAGATGGTTGAGAGTGGTAAGGAATGAGAAAATGCCATCAAAACACCACATGAGTCTGTGTTACCTGACATATCCAGAAATTTCCACTTCATATGTCATAACACGGTAAAGGATCTATAAGACAAATCCATAAGCCAACATTGTTCTAACTGGCAAAAACAAAACAAAACTACCCGAGAACATTTTCCTTAAAATCAGGAACAATTAAAGGGTGCTCACTTCCCGTACGTGCATTAATACAATGCTTCACATTGCCATTGGGGCCATTAGATAAGAAAAAATAGAAGAAACACCAACAGGGAAGGGAAAAAGCCAGGGGACCCCTGCTTAAAGATGGCATAATGGTACACAAAAGAACTTAAGGACTCCACAGAACCCCCAAGATCTGATAAACACATTCAACAGAGTAGCAAAACCCAGTCATTTTGAGCTGGGGGCATCTCCAAGTCATTGCTCAGTCTTAAGTAAGGTCCTTACACAGCTCTGACCCCCAGTACCCACATAAAAAGCAATGAGTACCTCTATCCTAGTACTGGAAGGTACAGGCAGAAGGCGCCTGGTGCTTTTTCATCAGTCTATCTGAATTGGTGAGTCCCAGATTCAGTGAGAAAAATAACCTAAAAGCTATAGTGGACTCTAGGGCTGGGGCTATACCTCACACCTTACCCAGCATACACAACGCCCTGGGCTCAACCGCCAGCAGCACATAAGCTCATAGTAGTGGCAAATGCCTGTCTGCCAGGACCCTAGAGGGAGATGGAAGCACTAACCGGACTCAGCATGTTATTTTAAAAAGGAAAGAGGATCTGAAGGTGGGAGGGGCACACATCGGGAAGGGGTCCTGAGAAGCGGGAGAGGGGTGGGTATGCTCATAGATTGTGTGCATGTACATGGAACTGCCAAAGAGTACATTTAAAGTATTCTAAAAATACATCATAAAATGTGATGATAGATTTAACTCAATCAGTATCAAAATAGAAATGCTATTTTTCACAAAACTAGAAAAAGTCTTAAAATTAATATGAAACTATGAATGACCCTAAATAACAAAGCAATCCAAAGCAGAAAGAGTAATACTGGAGACATCACAAAACCTTACTTCAAATTATACCACTGAGCCATAGTGACAAAAACCAGTATGGTACTGCACACACCCAAACATGTAGACCAAACATGATCCCATAGAAGACCCAGAAATAAACTCACATAGCATCGGCCACCAAACTTTCAGTAAAGGTGTCAAAATTATGAAGTGAAAAAGGACAGGCTCTTTAACAAACAGCCCTGGAAAAACAACTGGATCTCCACAGGCAAAGAACAGAGAGAAGCTGTCGCACATATCCCAAACCCTGCACAAAACTCAATTCATGTACCACGTTGTAAGATCTGAACCCTTGAGCTGGTTTGAGGAAAAACCCAGGTAAAACTCTTAAAGAGGCATATATAAGCAAGGGCTTTCTCAAAGAGACTTTACTAGCACGGGAATAATTCCAAGAACTGGTGAGTGGGATCACATGAAACTAGACTTCTGAACAGCAATGAAAACAACAAGCAGAGTGAAGAGAGTGTGCAGAACTGGAGAGAGCACCACTAAAGATTTATTAGGCGAACCGCTAACATCTCAGATTCATAAACAATGAAATAGTGAATACCAATAAACAACACGTGGGATCATAACCCAATTAACAGTTCTCAGAAGAAGCAACACAACTTGCTTAGTACATGCTTGAAAGTCTTAAACACCCTTAGCCATCTGGGAAATTCAAACTCCTCTGAGATTCCAGCTCAGCCCAATCAAAATGACTGTCATCAAGAAAATCACAGATGCCAGTGAGCATGGAGGGAAAGGGGAGCCCTTACACACTGCTGGTAGGAATGCAGCCTGATGAAGTCACTGTGGAAGTCAGTGAGGAGGGTCCTCAAACACTAAACACAGAACAAAGAGAGGGTCCTGCCAATCCACTGCACACCCGGGGTCTCCAGGCACACACCACGGAGGGGCTTGTACATTTGTATTTCTTCCTCCACTATACACAACAGCTAAGAGACAGAATGAATCTGGATGCTGGCATCAAACAAATATATAAACAAGATGTGTTCCATACGCACCACAAAACTTCATTCAGCCACAGAGGAAGATGAAATGATAAAATATGCAGGAAAATGGGTGGAATTGGAGATCATTGTGTTAAGCAAAATAAGCCAGACTTAGAGAGAGAAATACTGAGTATTTTCTCTCAGATGTGGAGCCTAGATTTAAAAGAGAGAGGAGAAAGCCCGCGTGTGAGCCTGTGTGTACATAGGGGGTAGGGGCCTGGAGGGGCCATGAAAGTAAAAAGACCCCGAGTGGGGAAGAGGCTATCTGAAGGGAGGCTTGAGGAAGAAAAGGAGACAATCATGAAATACACGTGCTGTGAAAACAGAAGGCAGAACTATTTGAAAGAAGAGGGATCTAGTACCATGTGGGCAGGGAAGATGATGAAGACAGAAGGAGAGGAATAAAAATAAAGTATAATGGGGTGTGTGTGTGTGTGTGTGTGTGTGTGTGTGTGTGTGTGTGTGTGCAAGACCACAATGAGCCCATTGCTTTACATTTTAACTTAAATCTCTTTTAAAGAAAAAAGAAATGTCCATCTTTTTTTCTCTTACTGTATTCAAGAGTATGTCTTTACACAACCAGACATAAAACAAGACAAGGCATGCTGTCCACTAGTGATTTAGGGATCTAAGTCTATCCTAGTGTGCAGATTTCTGTGTCATCTCTGAATAAAAACTACAACCCAACCAAAAGAAAAAAAAACCAAAAAACAAAGAAACCACAGCTCATCATCCTGACTGGTACCCACGATCAAGTCCTCACATGGACTCAGCACAACAGAGCCACATCCATCGCCCCGCAGATACTCAGCTAGCTTCTAACAGCCCCGCAGGAGACAGTAGCACACCATACCCCAGCATAATAAAGGCAGGCAGGTGTCAAAACCAAGGCTTATAGAGTCTGCCCCATGGCCACACGCCCATGAGTGTCAGGACTGGGCTCACAAGGCTCCAAGAACAGGTCTCCCAGTTTGCTCTCTAGTGCAAGCATGTTGTGTTTTTCTACAAGGACTTCCTACAGGTCTGTTTCAAGCTCTGCAGATACTCTATGTCTTTGCAGGAACAAACTCACTTCATATTTTGAGAAACTGGGCTACCTGACCTAAAGCTGGTGGCTGAAAAATGTCTTACCATGTTTCAAGCTCTGCCCCAGGACAGGCCACATTCCACACCTGATCTTGTAAGTCAGGACTCAAGCTAGAGGAGAACAGTCTTGTCAGGAGAAAGATCTGAGGACAGGGTCCAGACTCAGGACTGCAAAAAGACCCAAAAAGTGAGACCAACATGCCTTCCACTAAAGGTGTGTCCAGGGCACCCCTGTGTGGATGAATGAATCTGCTCCCACGAGCCATAGTTTTTTGTTTATTGTTTGTTTTTTTTTTTTTAAATTACTGGTTTATTTAATGTGTATGTGCACAAGATCTGCATAAGATTGGGCCTGTCATCACGTAATCATGCAAGCAAGAGGAACTCATGAGAACCCCTTCTCCCTGAGGATCTAAACTCAGTTAACGGTTGGCATGGTAGGGAGAGACGATTTGCCAGTGGTGTAGCCACTGGTAAGTCATATTCCTGTTAACAGCCCTAATCTCTCTCTCTCTCTCTCTCTCTCTCTCTCTCTCTCTCTCTCTCTCTCTCTCTCTCTCTCACACACACACACACACACACACATACTCACACATGCTGCACCCACCCATGCACTCACCCATGCACATACCCATGCACACACATATGCACTCACACACATAGACCTGAAAATAGAAGAGGGGGCAGTTGGGAAAAGGAAGATGATGAATGGAAGTAGAAGGGAGACTCATACATTTCGTCCACGCATGAAAATGTCATAATAAAGCTCATGTTATATGTGATTAATACACGCTAACTAAAACATTTTTTAAAGCTGAAAAGGAAGAAAGATCTAAGGAGTGAGGCCAACTCCTCCTCCAGGCTAGGTGCCCCCAGGGTGCTGCTGGGAAAAGGCAAACCTACCAACTGCTACTATCGGTCTTCCTATCACCCTTCTTTACTAACCAAGAAGGCAGAAGCAATGCTCCGAGGCCAGGAGGAGGGGAAAAGAAAGGCCTGGCCACTTCTGCCCACAGGTTCTCCTCGCACCATGGCCCTGGGCCTCTTTCCTTTATTCCTCTGTCGTCATTTTCTCTCCATCTCTCTCCTTCTCCACAGCTTGCTCCCACTTCCCTTCACCCACTCTGTGCAACCACTTGCAACCTTCTTAGCTGGCAGCCTGGCCTCCCAGTGCCCTAAAGCTCAGCTTGCTACTGAGGAGATGCTCCACCCAAGTGCTCTGTTTACCCAGATGGAGAAGACGGCTGTCGCCCCCTTCACTCCCACCAGCAAGTCCGCTGTGCTACCTGTTCATCAGAGCTATGGAAAGCCACAGCCTTGCTTGGCCTCCTCCCCGCCTGCAGAGGCAAGCCACAGCCCAGCTGCATCCAACAAAAACCCAGGTAACATGATAATTGACTGTCCCTAAAGGGACAGCAAGCATGATTGCCTGTGTCATCATGCACTGAGCACCATCATCCACGGTCGTCATGGACAATGGAGAACCATTAGGTGCCATCGCTAATGTCACCCTTGAGGTTCAGAGATGACTGGTCCACAGGTCATCTCTGAAGACAGGTGAGTCTGACTCTCCCTCATGCTCCACAATTTATCTCCTCACTCCAGGAGCATGTAAACTTACATACGGGTGGCTCTCTGCATACGGGATCACAGCAAACTCGCTTCATCTTCCTGCATATGTGATTCACCTTTTCCTGAGACAGAATCATATCTCAGACATTCTGTCCCTTGGTCCGCAAGTGTTTCTGTGTGTCCCTTTGTAATATAAAACCATT
Organism: Mastomys coucha; assembly: GCF_008632895.1. Classification (NCBI taxonomy): domain Eukaryota; kingdom Metazoa; phylum Chordata; class Mammalia; order Rodentia; family Muridae; genus Mastomys; species Mastomys coucha. Next base: position 7,265,850 of record NW_022196900.1, read on the forward strand.
TTTGTTGCCTTTTTGTTTAGCATGTGTGTGTGTGTGTGTGTAAGTCGGAGGACAACTTGGGAGAGGCTTTACCTGCCACGCTAACTCTGCAGAGTGACTGGAGCTGTAAGATATTCCCCAGAGGCTGTGGAGTTTCTGCCCCATTTGTCCCTTCCTCTTGGTAACAAGGGAACCATTAGCAGCCGAGGCTTATTGCCTGTAGTAGCTCCCCAAAGCCCCGATAGTGGCTACAGCCTGGCTTCCAGGGCAGCAGCTCTTAAGCCCTTGCACTATGGCAGATTGGGCCTTGAAGCCTGGTGCAAAGCCACAATAGCTGGATCACTCAGGGGACCTTGTGCTAACTCTGCCTTTCACCTAAGTGCAGGAGGAGGGCAAAGGTCTCTGTGTGTCTTCTGGAAGCCTCTTCACTCAGCCAGTTCTATACGTGTGGGGCATGCCACGGATTCCATTCTAAATCCCTGGCTTTCCTGGCTGAGTCTCCCATTAGCCTGCAGATGACAGAGCAAACCCCTCAGCCTGACGCACAGAGCAGAGCCTGCCGTCTGCCCTCAAACACTGCTACATCCCAGACACCAAAGGGACCAGAATAGACTGCTCTGTCAAGGGACCCAAAAAAGCTTCTAGCTATCCATCCAGTTGCTGGGATTCTGCAGTTGGAGCTTCACTTCTCTCCTTTGGGCACAATAAACAGGTCCTGTTTAAACCTGCCATCTGTGCCACTAGGTCTTCTATTCCATGGCTCAGATCTGAAGTCTTCATAACAGCTGGGACCCCAGTGCAGTGTAAAATGTTTACGAGGAGGCCAGTGTGTAATCCCCAGTACCACAGGAAGGCAGGCAGGCAAGTAGGAAGGAAGGAGCGAGCCAACCAACCAACCAACCAACAAACACAACAACAAACACAACCACAACACAACGCAGGAAGGTCAGTGGGTCCTGATCATCCTACTGGCCACTCACCCGTATGGAAGGTGACATTTCACCTCCTGGCCACTTCACACGTTGTTTCCTCTGCCTGGAGACTTCTTCTTCCTTCCTCTCCCACCCACCAACTCCCATCTGTGCCTCAGGACTCAGCCAGGAAGACATGCCCTCCAGGGAAACGTTCTGGATGGCCTTCTCCCCATGGCAGGTCCTCTCATGGTCTGAGCTTTACCATTGTGCTCAGGTTAACACATCATGACAGGCAGGCTGGAGGCCCTTTGAGGGCAGTCATGAATTTCAATCTTCCCAGCTCTAAACATGAACACAGCACACAGTAGGACCTCACCTTAATCTGCCCACCCAAGTAATTAATTAGTCTTCTGGATCCTTACTCAAATCCTTTGTCCTGGACCAAGGCCTCCTGGTCTCCTCTAACCACCACTCCATCCCCACTCCTCACCCCTTATCAAGTGTCAAGTGTGCTGAGACACACACATCTGTCTTCTCTATATTGGCTACTCTTATGTTATTCTCACCCAAAACCCAGAGAAAACAACAAAAGGGAAAGGCAACTTGACCTGTGGTTTGAGGGATACAGTCCATCCTGCTGGCGAAGGCATTTAGTCACAGAAGCTTGCGGCGGTGACAATAGGTGTATGAAGCAACTTACTTGCCTCTAAACAGATCAGGAAGTAGAGAGGGCTTGGGTGGAATCAGGGCCAGGCTATTTATTACTGGTCAGCCCCTGCCTCTAGCCCTCCATCTGCAAGCCAGGCCAAGTCCAAAGGTTCCCAACCTCCTGCAGTACCATCAGCTGGGCTCCACATCTCCACAGACTCAACACACAGGCCTGTAAATCTGCAGCTTTGTGTGCCAGGATCCCAAGGTCAGAGCAGCCCAATGAAGGAAGGAGTGGAGCCAATGCCTACTGGGTCTTCTAGTGTCCAGGTGACAAAGAACAAAGTACCAAGAATAAAACATCTGGATGAGCACCTCCCAAGCTGTGCGGGTAGCAGGACTTAGCTGTCCCTCCTCAAAATATCACCACATGCCTGACATGCATCAGGCACTGTGATGGCAATTCCCAGTTGTCAACTTGACTATATCTGGAATGAACTACAATCCAGAAATGGGGGAATCACCTATAAACCTGTGATCCAGATCTTGAGGCTGGAAGACACAGGTTTTTGATTCGGATCTTGATGTGGGATGACACATGCACTTAGTCTGGATCTTGAGGCATAGTGGCCATGAAAAGCTTAGGCCAGGCAAGGTGGTACATGCCTTTAATCCCAGGAGACAAAGGCAAGCAGATTTCTGAGTTCAAGACCAGCCTGGGACAGAGCAAGTTCCAAGTAAAGAAAAGTTTAGGTCCAGGTGTGATGGTCCACACCTTTAACTAGGCCATACCTTCTGCTGGAGGCCTACATAAGGACATTGGAAGAAGAAAACTGCTTCTCCTCCTCTTCCTCCTCCTCCTCCTCCTCCTCCTCCTCCTCCTCCTCCTCCTCCTCCTTCTTCCTCTTCCTCTTCCTCTTCTACTACTACTACTACTACTACTACTACTACTACTATTACCACTATGTCCTTTTCCTCCTCCTCCTTCTCCTCCTCCTCCTCCTCCTCTTCCTCTTCCTCTTCCTCTCCTCCTTTTCCTTCTCCCCGTTCTCCTTCTCCTTCTCTTTCTTCTTCTTCCCCTGCTTGCACTTACTTTCCAGCCTCATGGGACTGAGCAACTACTAGATTCTTGGACTTCCCTTCATAGCTGCCCATTGTTGGGTTAGTTGGACTTCAGACTGTAAGTCATTCAAATAAATTCCCTTAATATATAGAGACATTCCATAAGTTCTGTGACTCTAGAGAACCCTGACTAATACAAGTACACAGAATCTCAAGTTCAATGCTCATCCCATCAGATCCTCAGGCAAGGTCCATTTTTTTCTCTAAATTGAAACTGGAATAAAAAATATAGCCCAGAATGGGTAGTAAACTCCGAACCAGCTAGGAAGCAGTAGACGCAGGACTCCAATCAGTCTCTGTAACCACACTTTAAGTCTATCTTTCTGTACACGGCAGTTTCCCTTGAGGACAAATTAAACATCCCAAAGATCCTTGTATGAATGAAAGTAAGCATTCCCACACATAATTGGATCAGAGGCAACTGTCTCCTCATTTCTACACTCACTGAATCCTGTTGCCATCCCACAGAGCACTGGTGCTTTGCTGAATACAGTTTGTGAAAGACTAATTACTTAAGACCATGATGGAGGCGTAAAGGGGCCCAGGGCCCCCTTGTTATATATGAGGGGTTCTGAGCCCCAGAAAGTGCTCTCCTCGGGTTGCACAGCCCAGCCCCTTAAAGGAAGAATTAAGTTCTGGCTCCCACCCCAGAGTCCGCACAGGTGGAGTTCACACACCCTCCTGTAGAGGCCGCCCAGGCTTCAAGAGATGGAAATTACTAGAAGGGATAACTATATAATGCAAGGAACTATAGAACAACGACCACAGAGCCACATGCACAGGCCCTGCTAAATGCACCTGCTTCAACACAAAGGTCCAGAGAAGGGGAGGGCTTGCCCAAAGCCACAGGACAGATTCAGCTCTCAGCTGGTACCAGAGCTCAGCTATCAGTCTAAAGGTCCACCCAGCCCACCCTACAGGGCCAGGGTGTGTCTATGGCTTCTCTCCTGCCCAGAGGTCACTCCAGAGAGCACCAGTCTCTGCTACGCCTGTAGCAGCTAACATGAGTTTAATGATGGTATAAGAAAATAAATACAGTCATTAAACGTTACCAAATGCCCTGTTTCTTCTCTTGATCATTTATACAGGATGCATTAACTGTTGGCTTACCCCTGAAATCTCTCCAGTATACATTTGATGGCAAAGGAAAATGACAATATTTATATTGCGTGTGCTTGTATATATGTGGGTGCACACATCCACAGGTATGCACATGGGCACACACGTGTGCCCACGTGTGTGCCCATGCAGCCAGCTCCAGGTATGAAGGACGCAGAGGTGAACACAACAGATACTGTCCCTACTGTCCCTGCCCCCAGAAAGATTGCATTCTGGGAAACTGGATCCTTGTTAAACAATTCATTTCACAATTAATTAGCCAATTAAAATGGCGGTAATTGCTACACAGAGAAGTGATTAGCTTTGCTCCCAGTAGAAAGTGCTGGCTAGTCTGCTGGGTGTTTTGAGAGCGGACATTAAAACAAGATTCAGAAGTTCCCTGCAGCAATTATAACATGCGCGCAGAGAGGGAGGAGTTCTTGTTTATCTGAAGGATAAAAGTGAGGCGCCCTTGATCAACACCTATTCCTGGAAAACAAAGCTGCAAGAGCAAATGAAGAGATTCCAGGGGGCTGAAGAGATGGCTCAGTGGTTAAGAGCACTGGCTGGCCTTCCAGGGGATCAGAGATCAATTCCCAATACCCACATGACAACTACAACTGTCTATAACTTCAATCTCAGGGGATCCAACACTTATTTTTTACTTCCTTGGGTACTAGTCAGGCACATGGTTCATGGACACCTATGCAGACAAAACACCCACACACATGAATAAAAAATTATTTTTAAAGATATTTCAGGATGTTCCATGCCAATCCCTTCTGACCCCCCATGTGCCAGGCCTCTGCTTATTGGGTTAAAAGTCCAGAGTGGTTCCCTAGATCTTGGAAGATCAGCTAGAAGCTTCCAAAGTTCAGGAGCCAAGCCTAGGCTGGCAGGACATAATGATCTTTAGAGTCTTTCCTTGAGACACACTGTAGCTTCTAAACTTAACTGTGTGTGAGTGCGTGCGTGCATGCGCATGCATGTGTGCATGTACACCAGCATGCATCATGGTACCTTTGTGGCCATCCTTGCCTTCCACGTTGTTTGAGACATGGCCTTTGTTGTCCACTGCTGTGTGCTGCAGGCTATCTGGCCTGAGAGTTTCTGGGGATTTTTTCCTATCTCACCTTTCACCTCACTGGACTCACAGAGGTGCTCTTCCATATCCTACTTTTATGCAGGCTCCAGGGATTTGAACTCAGGTCAGCATGCTTGTGTGGGCAAGCATTTAATCCATGGAGCCATCTCCCCAGTTCTAACTTCTGATCTGCAGAGCCATTTAGCCAAGGACTTGGAACCCTGACATCACAGGAGTCCTCTGGTTGGTGACAATCTCCCTTCCATGGGCCCTGGAGAAGAATTTAACATCATTTTCTGAGAATCCAGAGGAGCAAAAATTGAGAGATCGAGGTGGGAACCCCACCACACCTCTCAGAGGGAATGGCTCATGACTAGGATGACCAAATTCCTTCCTCCTGAGATGCACAGGTCTTGAACAAAAAGCTTTAATATTCCATAAATGCGAAGAAAGGGACCAGTCCCCTTCATCTCTCAAACAAGATGCCCAAGTGAGGTCTTGATGCTGCCTTTCAAGCACATAAACGCACATTTTCCTTCTCTAAGGCAATATTACCTCTTGGCACAGCCAAACCTCACCCAGAGATTCTACTTTTTTGTTGTTGTTTGTTTGTTTTTTTCGAGACAGGGTTTCTCTGTATAGCCCTGGCTGTCCTGGAACTCACTCTGTAGACCAGGCTGGCCTCGAACTCAGAAATCCACCTGCCTCTGCCTCCCAAGTGCTGGGATTAAAGGCGCGCGCCACCACCACCCCTCTGCTTTTCAATTTCAGGACCCAAACCATCTCCCCCTAGTCCAGTTGCATCTTAGTGTATAAAGCACAATAGACTTCACTTTTCATATGGAGAGAAAAGGGCCTATGTTCTCTAGGGTCACGATTTGGCTTGGCAGTAGTGTGCAGTCACGCACCTGGACCTGACCCCATGGACGCCTTTCCCCATCAACAGTGCGCTGGCTCTCAGGAGCAATTTCCAAGCTCCAGATGAAGTCAACTTTCAATGCGAAATATGAGCTGTTCATTGGTCAAGGAGCCTTCCTGGAAGCTCCTCCCAGCGCCCAGGCTGGTCCCACCTCAGTCCCTCCTCGGAGATGGGGAGTCTTGGAATGTCCACGGCTCTGCTGCCCCAAAGCAGGCATTCAGCCTTCTTAGAAGAAGCTGGAAGTGGGCGTCTGGACAGGCGGACAGGCGTGTCCCAACAGCCCTCCTCCTAGGGAGCCTGCCTTTCAGGTTTTTGAAGAACCCAGTGCCTGTGGATTCCATAATGAGAAGGATTTGTTTGTTGAAGGATCTTTTCAGCTTTATTGCTTAACTGGAAGGTGAGAAGAAGGTGGGGGCGAGATGGGAATGGCTCGCCTTCACCTCAGATAGTCCACATTCAAGCTCTGTCTATAGCTGCCTTGAGTCAGCTGCCAAGGGTTTTAAGAATGAAGACTCAGGACTCTGGGGATTCTAGCCCTGGGTTGGTCTTCTTCAACTTGTTTCATGACCGGGACAAAACCTTTTCGCTCTCTGCACTTTAGCTTCCCTGTCTATAGCACAAGATGTGGTTCTAGGACCAGTATCTCAGTTTTACTCATCTGTACAATGGGCATTATCTGAGTTCACCCTCTATCATTAGAAAAATCACCAAAGAGTCAACTTAAGGTAATGAGATCTGAACCAAAGATCTCACTTTGATGGTGGGTAGCTAGAACCATAGTGTGGTTCCTTGGTGGTGACTCCCATCAGATTGCACAACAAAATCTATTTTTTAAAAAAGGAAAAATAAAACCTTTTTTTTTTATGTTGAAAGGCTTCCTCACTTGCTGGGAGAGTTGCAAAGTTATATCAGGTTGACCCCACATAGCCCTCACCCAGCTCCCTCTGCCATCGGTGTGCATTGTAAGACGTTAGCACCTGGGTGTAGGCTTTACTCCAGTCCTACTAGTGTTCCTGCTAACATCCTTCTTGTCTCAGAAATCCAACCCTGGGGTATCAGCTTTTACATGGCTGTTATGTCACCAAGCTGTCCCTGGGTCCCTGGCACTTCCTCAGGACCCTGATACTTTTTTTTAAAGATTTATTTATTTATTATTATTATATGTAAGTACACTGTAGCTATCTTCAGACACACCAGAAGGTGTCAGATCTCATTACAGGTGGTTGTGAGCCACCATGTAGTTGCTGGGATTTGAACTCAGGACCTTTGGAAGAGCCATCTCTCCAGCCCAGACCCTGACACTTTGAAAGAGCACTGTGCAAGACTTTGGTGTAATGTCCAACTTGGGTCTGTCAGTCTGACCTCTTACGACCTGGAGAAGCTGATAGATTGGGGCAAAGGATGCCTATCCCAGAGTTCCTGTCTCATGGCTGACGTAGTCACTGGTCACTTAATTGAGGTGGTGTCCCTCAACTTCTCCACTATCAGGAGATTCTCCTTCCCACTCTCCAGTCAGGGAAGAGAATCACCAAGGTCAGTGGAAACCACACACCAAGTTCAAGGAGTGAGGAAGGAAGCCCCGCCCCCTGGAGGGAGGAATATCAAAGAGTAGTGGACCTGTTAGGTCACCACAGTGGCTAATAAACTCTGCGAGAGCTTCTTTGATGCTGTACAAATACCCGTTTCTCCTTCATTCCACCTGCCAATTTCACCTAAGCAGGGGCTTGGGTAATTATTGCTGTGCTGTGCCAAGGGCAACTGTTTCCTCCGTCCTTCAACATTCACTGGTCTCAGTTCTGCCATGGAAAAGAGTTTTCTGGAACTGGGGAGGAGGCTCAGCAGGTAAAGTGTTTGTAGTAAATGGGGTGCCAGGTTCAGCCTCCAGTGCCCAGGTTAAAAGCTGGGTGCAACGCTGTGTCCCTTTAACTCCAGTGCCAGGAAGGAGAGACTGGAGGGTCCTCAGCTCGATGATCAGCAACTCCAGCAGAATTTGTGTGTGCCAGATTCAGCGAGAGGCCCTGTCTCCAAAAATAAAGAAGAGAGAAATAGAAGAGCATATTTCTCTCCTACACCATACACACACATACACACACACAAGAGCACACACATACAAATGCATGCACACTGTATATATGAATATTAGTGCGTGCCCACATACATGTATATATACATACACACACACAAGAGCACACACACATACACACACACAAGAGTACACACATATAAATGCATGCACACCACATATATGAATATGAGTACCTGCCCACATACATATATATACACACACAGATGCATGACCATGCTTACTCATACACACACACACACACACACACACACACACACACACACGAATGTGTACATTTATTTATGCTTCCCTACTCATCTTGTGTAATTACATCCATCTTTTCCTTTTCTCCAGATCACAATCCCATCCTGCAACAGTTCCCATTGTCACTCAGCTGGAGGTGTTGACAGGCCCCATTTGGAGCTTTTATAGATACTTAGACTTTAGGATTGTCATTTCCTTCTACTCAGTCTTAAAGGCAGCCGAGTCTCCTGGGAGCTCTGGTTTCTGCCGCACCGCTCCTGGGTCCTCTTGATGGATAGAGCAAGGGCTTCTATGTAAGTCCCTAACCTCAAAGGCTAAATCCGAACTACTCCAAAATCCAAATTGTTTTCCGCACCAGGAGGATGCAAAAAAAAATTTTTTTTTAAATCAGGTTTTGAAGCATTTTAAGAGTTGTGATTTTTGAAGTACAGATGTTCAGTTGATTATGTATATATTCAAAAAAAAATTTAAACTACAAAATCTAAACCACTTCTGGTCCCAAACATTTAGGACAATCGATGTTCAACGTGTCTGTGTGTTCATATCTGCACATGGAGGTAACACGTGCTTATATCCTGTGTCGGTGTGTGTATGTGCATACATTGTGTCAGTGTGTGTATAGTAAGGTGACCATGACTGAGACTGTTGGCTCCATTTCTAACTTGCAGCGCTTACTCCTCCGCAGCCCACCTCTATGTTCGCTTCTGCTCTTTCCTCCCACAGAGAGCAGGCAGGTTCCTGTCCATCCTCACTTATGTTTGTTCTGTCCTGGGATCCATTAAAGCAGTTTTCCTGGGGCTAACCTGTGCTTCTGCAAGACATTCTTATTAAGAGTTCGGTGTTTACAAACATTATAAACCGTTTCTTCGGCCTTTATCACAAATCCTCACTGCGTCACTCCACGGCTGGGTTGGTGTAAAGTAAATGCCTAGCTTTCTCCACATCTCCGTCTCCTTAGTGAAAGGATTATGCTGGGCTCCATTTTGCTGCTCTCTACCCAGCAGGAGCAAGTAAGAAGAGGCACGATTTTCTAGCTTTAGCTTGGGCTCTGGTGATGGCAGCCCCTTCCTGCTCAGTTTTCTGTCCTGAAGCACATTGGAGGGACGGACACAAGTGTCCACTCCTTTACGCATCCAGCTCAGTGAGTTGGAACCCGCCTGGCTGGCTGAGAGCACCTCTCTCTAAATAAACACGAAGATAAAAAGCACTGGGCTCCTGGAGACTCTCTGAGAGCGCACCCAGGCTAGTGAGAGGCAGGGCTCTCCCCCCCACACACCCCCTCCCCGTAGAGCGGCCTTTGTCCTCATTGGTTCCTCTCCCACCAATAGCAGGCCTTCCTGAGAGGGGTCGTCTCCCTGCACTGAGAAGATGCCCCATGACACCCCATATCCTGACTTAGGAAACTCTCTTGATATTCTATTTTGAATAGTAGCACCCCTCCCTTCCCTGGCTCAGTTTCATTGTCTGTAACATGAGAAAGTTAGTTCACACTAGCAGCTGGATCTAGCAAGCCGTGACCTTTTGTTTTGCTTATGTATTTAGGGTTTTGTTTATTGGCTTGTTTGAGTTGATTTTTAGTTTTGTTTTCCATTTCTTTGCTTTATAAGAAAGACAGAGACAGAGGTACACACACAAAGAGCTCATGCCATGGAGCTTGTGTGGAGATCAGAAGATAACTTGCAGAGTTCATGCTCTTCTACCACATGGGCTCCGGGGACTGAACTCAGGTCACCAGGCTTGGTGGCAAATGCCTTTACCCACTGAGCCATCTCACCTGCTCAATTTTTTTGTTTTTGCTTTTGTTTTTAAATTTTCAAGTCAAGGACTGATATGGCCCAGGCTAGTCTCAATTCATGGTATAGCTAAGGCTGGCCTTGCAATTCTGTTTCCCCTGCCTCTACCCCCCAAGTGTTGGAATTATAGGTATACACCACCATGCCCATCTTCAATATAGTACTGATATGTATATAACAGAAGCATCCACCACTCCTTCAGTGACCACATATACCTATAATATGAAAGTACCCTAATTGGATAGGCCTTATTATTTTTGGATTTAACTTTTAAAATTAACAAATAAAATTTCTCATTAAGACTATGTTTATAGAAAAAATGAACTGCCAATAGAGTGAATTCTGAGTCCCTTCCTCTTCCCCCTACCCCAAATTTCCCTTATTCTTAACATCTGTGAATTGTTTGGTATAGTTTTTAACAACCGATGAACCAACACTGATACATTTTAACAAAAGCATATAATTTATTCATGTTAAGGTTGGCTTTTTGGTTTTGTCTTGTTTTGTTTTATCATGTTAAGGATTCAACCAAAGGCAAGTGCTCTGCCCCTAGGTAACACGCCAGCCCCGAGGGTTCCTGTTTTGAGCTATGCAGAGATCTGTGGTTGTGATAGGCACAGATGCCATGTGCTCACTGTCCTCAACACCCTTACTGCCTCATCCATTACACTGCCATCTTATGGTTTCCACTGCTATGATAAAACACCAGAATCAGAAGCAACTTGAGAAGGAAAGGGTTTATTTCAACTCTCAGGTTGATTTCCATCAAACGAACCCGGTCCGTGGCAACTGAGGGAAGTCGGAGCAGGAACCTGGAGGCAGGAACTGAACTGGAGGCCACGAAGGAACACGGCTTACTGGTGTGATCCTCATGATGTGCTCAGCCTGGGTTCTTAGAGAACCCAGGACCACCTGGATGGCACCACCTGTAATAAGCTGGATCCACCCATATTAATCATCAATCAAGAAAATGCACCAACAGGCTTGCCCACAGGCCAATCTTATGGCGGTATTTTTTCAATGAAGATCTTCGCTCTCACATATGTCTTGGTTTGTACCAAGTTCACCAAAACCAGCCAACACCAATGCCTTCCTTCCTCTGGTAGCCCTCACTCTTGGCTGTGGCTGTGTCTTTGCCATAACACTTTGGTGGGCATCTGAACCAAGCTTGACATCACTCCAGGCCAATGAGCGTTTCGATTTGCTCCACTTCAAAAACCCTAGTCCCAGCCTTGCTTTGCCCTTCTCTGTCCTGAGAGACCAACCCTGCAGATGGCATCTCCCGGGCTCCTCTGTTGCTGGCTTCCACACAAGCTACAGAAAGTACCAGCGAGAGCTGAGAGGGCGAGGGAGAGAAGAGACCACCGCATGTTCCTACTACTACACTCCCTTTGGTGGACACCTCCAGTCTGGCAGTGCCTGAAGCTCCCACAGGTATCTGTGCCCACACTCCTGGTCCTCGGCAACACAGGTAACCCTTGCCTCCCACTCTTCCTTCCTCTGTGGCTAGCCTCTGGGTCTCAGTATCTCTACCTCCTCCCTTTCCCCTGCTACTCCTCTGTGGCTCATTAAAGCCCAGATGTTCATTTTAGGGGACTCTGACCCCCCTCCCCAGACCCAGGCAGCAAGCTTCACACTCCCTCCACCTCAGCTACCAGTGTGGAAATGGACCAGTTTGCAGAAACAACAATTATATGAAAAAAATGTCAGCGTGGTGCCTGGGACATGTGACTGCTCACTGAACTTTCATTTAAAGCATTATTGTTAGAATTCATGAGCTTACAGCTACATGATCTCCCTGGCCCCTTAAACATAGATAGAATAAAATTTAGTAACTTATAACACAGAAGAGGCTGCTGCCATATCTGCAGGGATTGCTGTAATCTTTTGATCTCAAGTAGAGTTGAAGCTCAGGAGTAAGTAGCAGCTGAACTTGTCATTATAAAGCAGAGGAGGTTTTTTTTTTATTAGATATTTTCTTTATTTACATGTCATGATTTCTCCTTTCCCAGGTTCCCCTCCAAAAAAAAAAAAAAAAGCCTATAAAACAACAACAAAAATAAACCCCTGTTCCCTCCCCCCTACCCCTGCTCGCCAACCCATCCTCTCCTGCTTACTGGCCCTGGTATTCCCCTATACTGGGGCACAGAACCTTCACAGGGCCAAGGGCCTCTCCTCCCGTTGATGACCGACTTGGCCATCCTCTACTATACATATGCTGCTGGAGCAATTAGTCCCACCATGTGTACTCTTTGGTTGGTGATTTAGTCCCTGGGAGCTCTGAGAGTACTAGTTAGTTCATATTGTTGTTTGTCCTAAGGGGCTGCAAACCCTTCAGCTCTTTCAGTCCTTTCTCTAGCTCCTTCATTGGGGACCCTCTACTCAGTTCAATGGATGGCTGTGAGCCTCTACTTCTATATTAGTTGGGTACTGTCAGAGACTCTCAGGAGACAGCTATATCAGGCTGGAGTGCCCTTCCTTCAGTCTCAAAGCAGAGGAATTTTAAGAAGAGTTGTAATCTCATGATGGTCATATGGTGGTGGCCACATGGAACTTCTGTCTCTCTGTTCAGGTAAGATTTATGGATTTATGCTCTCTTTACAGCAACCATGCAAGTCTTTATCCATGCCATTGCTCAACACTGCACATTTCTACCCATAGGACAGAGTGGCTGCATAGAGGCTAAGATCTCACAGTCGACAAGTTTTTGCACAGGAACTAAGCCCACATCTCCTGGTCCCACGCCTAGTGCATGTCACAGTATTCACCCTGCCCTTTCTCTGACAGGGACTTGGACACATCAATACCCACAAAGTTCACCTCACCACAAAATGCCTTCCCACGTCTAAAGAGAAGCATCACTCAGCCATGTGCATTCTCTTATTAAGTAAGCAAGGTTCTTAAGAAATGTAAAGTGATACTGTTGAGGGGTGACCACCTTCTTCCTTACCAAGTTCCAACAAACAGCCTCCTCCCTCGCTTCCTGATGCCAGCCAGGCTCCCCAGCCCACACCCAGCTCCACTTGATTTCTTTGGACGTGCTGCCTGGGAGAGGAGAACGACCCAGAGAGGAGGAAGCAGAAGAGATGAAGACTAACATCAAATCTTTCTGCCTGCATATGAACATTTGCGGGATCACGGTACAGACAAATGAGCCTATCTGAAGCATCAGAACTGGGGTCCCTCCAGGGTCGAGACCTGCTTCCCCTTGCTGAGCCTCAGTCGCCTCCAGTGCAGAACAGGTGGCTGCTGCCCGCCTCCTGAAAGCTGTCTTCACACATGCATGGCAGTCATCCCCCAGCAGACCTACAGTGACAGTGGCTTCTCCACCTAGCACAGCCTTTGACCTTTCTCAGTCCTCAGGAAACCTAGTCCACCTTGAGGTTTCTCCAGTAAATATAGTAATCCCATTGAAGAGTCACATCTGGGATTTGCAGACAGCAAAAGGCCTGGAGCTCTAACGCTCTAATTCTTGAGACAGATCTATGTGTCCCTGTGATTCCCTGGATTGTGTGTACATGGCCAACGCTTAAGATATTGGTTCACTTAACAAGTGAAAGGGCCGGGGGCTGAGGTTTGGATGCTGGGCCATTCCTTCTACTCAGCAGAAAGTCCTTCACATGGACATTTATGAAAACTCTGGATCTCCTAACAGCCCAAGGTGGTCAGGAAAGTATTTTTGTTCCCATTAGAGTGGTTTTAAAACAAACAAACAAACAAACTGAGACTATAGGGATGGCTGAGTTGCTGAGGGTCTCCTCCCCTGAAACAGTGGTCTTCCTTAGCAGGCTGGCTGTGTCTTTGACAGGAAGGAAAGGGGTCCCCCTTCTGCTAGACTCTCAGGGATCTTTCTCTAATCTTCAGGGTTCTCCCTGGGGAAAGCACTTGTATCAGGGCCCTCACAGTGGGAACTGAATTAGAACAAAACTTCAGGCTCTAAGCTCTCCCTGACAGAGACTCTCCCCCTTCTGAACATTATAAACTCAGAAGGAAATAGATGTAAAGCAAACAATACTCTGGACTAACAAAATGAAAACCACCTAAGGTCCTCAGACACCCAGTAAATCAACCCTGACTCAGAGAGACTGCAAACTATGTCCTAGGCTGTCCCCAGACTGCAGGCCCTGGCTACCTAGCTGCTGTGAAAGGGCAAAGATGGCAATCAGGCCCCAGAGCTGCTGTGGGGAGCCACGCCTGGAATCCTGGCTCTCTTCACAGTGTAATCTCCTCATGCCACAGGTCACTACCTCCTCGAGCAGGGCCCCGAGAAAGCAGTAGGCAGGCAGCTAAGACGGCTCAGGGCTCCCGGGCACACTTGGCTTGTCTCTCAATGGGGTCAGGGACCCACTTCAGTGAGCACACAGCTGACTCGTAAGTTGCCACGCCTCTCTGGAACCTGCCTTCAACCCTGCCAAGAGAAGTCAATGTGAAAGCAGTCAGGGTCTCACTGGACTGAGCAGCCACTGGGGGGTGGGGGGTTCAGGAACTGTGGACAGACCGAAGGCCCCAGTTTACACAGCTCAGTGAACATCTTCTAGCTGCCTGCTTTCTATGAGCCCATACCAGGACCCATGAGTTCCATACTGAAGTGACCTGTACAGTCTGCTAAAATTTGAGCCTAAGGAGACAAAGTGCAAATGCTGGGGAGAAGACTCAGTCAGAAAAATGCTTGCTGGTCGAGGATGAGGGTTTGACTCCAGCTCAGTCCCCAACCCCCATTAGAATGGCTGCGAGTGAGGGCATCTGGAAGGTAGTCACAGAGCATCTCCTGAGTGGGCTGGATAGCTATCCAGATTAAGGCTCCAGATTAGGGACTGGAGATCTGGGGATCTAGTTCAGTTAGTAGAGTCCTTGCTCAACATGCACAAAGCCCTGGGTTCAATCCCTAGCACCACGTAAGATGAAGCATGCCCACCACCCTAGCATATGGGAAATGATCATGGGTGTGATCCACGGTTACACAGTGATTTTGAGGTCAACTTGTGCTTCATAGGGCCCTGCCTCAAATATCTAAGTTAGATGTGATGGCACATGCCTTTTAAAAAAAAATTTATTTATTTATTTATTTTTATTTATATGGGTACATTGTAGCTGTCTTCAGACACACCAGAAGAGTGCATCAGACCCCATTGCAGATGGTTGTGAGCCACCATGTGGTTGCTGGGAATTGAACTCAGGACCTCTGGAAGAGCAGTCAGAGCTCTTAACTGTGGAGAGCGGTAGAGCTGGAGAGGCATTTGCCTCGACAAGATGGCGCCTACATCCGCTGTCGACTCCTGGTAAACAACTGTTTGCGCATGTGCGTAGAGTGAAAAGGCGCCAAGTCACGGCCCATCCTGGGGCGTCACATGGGGTGATGAACAAACAGCCAATCATGGGCAGACACGCCGCACTGTGGTGTATATAAGCAGTGCCGATTATTGGCTTGGGGGTCTTCCTCTTCATGATGCAATAAATGCTTGCTGCAGAAGGATCCTAGTGTCTGCGTGTCTTCTTGCTGGCGAGACGACTGCGTGGGCTACACTTAACCACTGAGCCATCTCTCCAGCCCCAATGGCACACACCTTTAATCCCAGCATTCATGTGGCTGAGACAGGTGGATCCCTAAATTCAAGGACAGCCTAGTCTATACAAAGAGTTCCAGAAGAGCCAAGGCTACACAGAGGAACCTGTCTTGAAAAGGAAACAAACAAACAAAAAAATCTGACATTAATCTCTGGCCTCCACATGCATGCACACACACGCACATGCACACACAACACCCACACAAGAGGAACTCTGGAATTGTTGCTGTGTGTCTCAGCCTACTCCATCAGGGCTGAATCACCTGGTCAAGTGGCTTGGTCTGTCTCTTCTAAGTCCCCTCCCAACACCAAAACCCCTACCCTGAAAATGAAACCAGACAGGAGCTTGGAAATCAGACAGGAGCTTGGTGTTTTCTGGGTTCCTTCTTCCTCTTTCACTTGTCTCTGCCGAGCCTTGTGCACCAGCCATGCCAAGCACATCACAGCTCTGGAACCCCAACTCCTGAACTCACTGTCTATTGGAAAGAACTAGTGATAAGGGCTAATTATAAGCCTGGCCACTCCTGCCGAAGGGGAGGCTGGGGCCTTGTCAGGACCCAACAAGGTCTTCCAAAGACACTGGTGTCTGGGATCAAGTTGGAAGCTCTCAGTTGCCTAGGCAAAGAGTCAAGAAGAGAGGACAGGAGCCTGGAGTCAAGAGTGTTCATGGGCTAAGTGTAGTGGTGCTCATCTGTAATCCCAGCACTTGAGCAGTTGAGGGAGGAAGACTGCAAGTTCAAAGTCAGCCTGGGCTATGTGGTAAGACCCTGTCTCAGGCCAGGGAGTAGTGGCACACACCTTTAATCCCAGCACTTGGGAAGCAGAGGCAGGTGGGTTTCTGAGTTCGAGGCCAGCCTGGTCTACAGAGTGAGTTCCAGGACAGCCGGGGTTACACAGAGAAACCCTGTCTTAAAAAACTTAAAAAAAAAAAAAAAAAACAGACAAGGAAGTATTCAAGAAACAGGACAGGGCTGGAGAGATGGCTCAGTGGTTAAGAGCACTGGCTGCTCTTTCCAGAGGAAGAGGGTTCAAGTTCCAGCACCCACATGGCAGTCCACAACTGTCTGTAACCCCAGTTCCAGGGAATCCGACACCCTCACACAGACATACATGCTGGAAAAACATAAATGCACACGAAATAAGAATAAATAAATAAATCCTTTTTAAAAAAAAGAAACATGAGAGAACAAAATGCATCATTGAAAGACTGGAAGTGGGGGCATGGGCAACAGGAGGAGGAGGTGGCTTGGGACTGGCAGAGGATGCTTGGAGTAGTATAGGAATGTGCTTTATTCCTGATGACACTCAGGAGTTGTGTTCCTCAGGTCCCCGTGCTCTTCACCTCTGTCTTAGTGGCTCCTCATTGCCCCCTGACTGGCTGATTCAGCTACTGAGGACTGGGGGTGGGGGTGGGGAGAGAGAAGCAGGGGACAGAGTCTCTGGTAGCAGCCAGGCACCCAGGGGGAGCCAAGCACAAAGATTCCTCAGATGAGCCATGTGGGAGCAAGACAGCACCTGGGACAGCTCTCACCGACTGCTGGGACTCAAAACAGATCAGAGCCTTCCTTCCTCCAGCCATTCTATAAATACTTCCTAAGCGCCTGACAGTATTAGACCCTGACTGGGCACCAGACAAAACTGAACAGACAAAATTCCCTGTCCTTTTGGGGACTACTTGCTAGCTGGAGACAGGAAATAAACACTATAAATCAGCATACTAGGTTATGGGGCTAGCTAGTGTATGGAAAGGAGGGAGGGAAAGGACCAGGCAGGGCTGCAGACCTGTGAGTGAGTCGTGGTCATTATAGACAGAAGGGAGAGGGAGCCCTTCCTAATTGCCACCAAGTGTGCGTTCCAGCTGTGCACTGTCCGGGAAAGAAGGGGGAGATGGGGGCGGGCCTGTCCATGAGCTACAAAGTATCTATTCTCAGCAATGCTGGGAGCTGGGAGCTGCAGCCTCCTTATTGCAGCGACAGGGAATGAGGCTCCGGAAGATTAAATTATTTCTCTGAAGTCACAGTTATTAGTGATGGAGATGAAATTTGTGCCCTGGTCTCTGGTGGCATCTGCCTGTGCTCTGGCAAAACTCTGAGGCATCCTCTGGCTTTAAAATCCAGGCAGCATTTGGACATGTGTAGGTAAGGTTGGGATGAGGAAGGAAAGTCTTTCGGGGCAGATAGTAGGTGTGAGGAAACCATGGGTCCTTGAGATAAAACAAAACAAAACAAAAATCATCACTTTGATTTAAAAACAAAACAAAATAAAACTCCATAGCCAGAGCTAAATGCAAGAAGGTAAGATATCTCTTGACAAAGAACCTGGTGCAGCCTGTGGCCCTTGACCCCAGAAACCTTCCGAGCTTCTGCCTCATGAAAGGAGAGAACAGAACCCCACAGCACAGGAGATTCCCAATGTTTTATGGAACCATATGATTTTAGCAGACTTTAGAAAAAAATCTGCCAGACTTGGCTTGCTGGTGTTTTCAAGGGAGTTTTGGATTCACACAGGCTTGTGGATCAAAGTATAATGCTCACCACTTAAATAGCTCTATCTCTCAACAACATACTAAATCTCTAAGACTCCTTAGAGGGCAGACCCCTTGGTCTGCAGGCATCCTGGGCCCGACTCAGACCCCACAGTCTTCAGGCATCCTTGGCCTGACTCAGACCCCACGGTCTTCAGGCATCCTCGGCGCAACTCAGACCCCACGGTCTGCAGGCATCCTTGGCCCGACTCAGACCCCACGGGGAAAGCAAACCCCATTTGCAACAGGAGGCTCTGGAGAATGGTGACTGGACCATTAGTCTTAGACCTTGGGTTCATCCCCCACCAAATCCCACTGTAACCTTGACTTTGGAACATGTAAAATTTCCTTTGGAAGGAGCTATGGCAAAATACCCAATGAAAACAACTTAAGAAAGGAAGGGTTGCTGGGCAGTGGTGGCACACGCCTTTAATCCCAGCACTTGGAAGGCAGAGGCAGGCGGATCTCTGAGTTCGAGAGCAGCCTGGTCTACAGAGTGAGTTCCAGGACAACCAGGGCTACACAGAGAAACCCTGTCTCAAAAAAACAAACAAACAAAAAAAAAAAAAAAGAAAGAAAGAAAGAAAGGAAGGGTTATTTGGGCTCACACTTAAGAAGGGACACAGTCTACTGTGGCAGGAACGGATGACAGTGGCTCTAAGACGCAGTCGATCATATAATGCAAGGCAGACTGAAGCAGGGCCAGCAACAGCTTCCAGGCCCACCCCCAGTGACCCATTTCCTTAATGAGGTTCCACCTCCTAAAGATTCTACAACCTTTCAAACAGCACCACCAGCCTGGGACCCAGTGTTGTACACACACACACATGAGCCTGGAAAGGGGCAGTTCACACTCAAACCACAACAGGGCCCAAACAGGAACTATTCAGAGGCCCACGAGGAACTGAAGAACAGACTCCAAGTCCCCACCACCCAGCACTCTTAGCTGCACCTTGAGATTCCACCCGCTTTGCACTGCCAAGGGCCTTAGGACGGAACTACCAATGCAGCCAGCGTAGCACCTGAAGCTGTTGTGGTCACACCTTCCCACCTGAGAACACTTTCTAGCCTATAAGCTGCTCACAGGCTGGAGAAGTCCAGCTTCTCCCTGATGGCCAGGGAGCAAGCCAGGGAGCTGCAGGCCCAGTGCTGGATCGCAAATAGCACACTTCCAAGTGTTTAAAACAAAGAGGCTGGAGGAGGGCCTTAATAGGCCATCCTGGGAGGAGCTTGAAAGACAGTGGAGCTGAGAGCAGGGTGCAGCTCAAGAGGCTTCAGGACGGAGACGATTAGCAGCTGGGCTAGAGATGTTTCCTGTGAGATTTTGACAAAGAATGCGCCTGCCTTTTGCCCTTGTCTTGAGAATTTGCTTGAGGCCAAATTAAACGGTAATGGTCTATTTTCCCCATGGGGGAGATTTCAAGACAGTCTAATTTTGTTGCATGGTTTTTAGTAATTACTCTTATGTAAGTTTACAATGAAAAAGACCAAGTAGGGCAATTTTAAAAATTATATATACATATATGTATATAATATATGTGTGTATAATGTATATGATATTATATGTATGTATATATACTATATATATGTACATACTGTGTATATATTTACAGGTTAAAGAGGAAAAACACCATCAAGAAATTTAGGGTTTGGAGGAGAACTAAAGAGAGGATGCCTGCAGGGTAAGACCCCACCCACCTGAGCTTTCAACTTGTGGAAAGAAAATGCCTAAGGAATTTCCTTCTCCTAAAGAACAATGAACAAAGGCTAGCACAACTGTAATTCAAGAGTGGCAGGCTTGTGGGCAGCTATGCTTGTCAGCAATCATTCACATGGCTCTTGCTTTAGCATTGTGAAAGATCCGTGAATAAATGGGTTGCAGCGTCTTCTTCTATGGCGGGGAGAACCACAGGGGCCAGCAGTGTGTGGTGGGGAGAACCACAGGGACCAGCAGTGTGTGGTGGGGAGAACCACAGGGACCAGCAGTGTGTGGTGGGGAGAACCACAGGGGCCAGGCATTGTGTGGTGGGCAGGGAAGGCTCTGTGTGGTGATTTGAACCAGAACGCTCTGGTGTCTACAATGCCAATTCAGTTATGTTCTGTGGACCAGGGAATCCAGTCACAATTCAATTTGTGTTCTTTGTATGAACGCTATTATTTTTATTTTACAGTGTTATCATTACTGTAATCATTGTTATTTTAAGCAGTGTCTTGTATTGTACAGGTTGCCCTCAAACTCTCTTTGTAGCCAAAGATTCCCTTGAACTCCTGATCTTCCAGCCTCCACCTCTGGAGGCAAGTATCACCATGCATGGTTTGTTTTGTTTTGTTTTGTTTCTGACAGGGTCTCACTATATAGCCCAGCTTGTACTAGAACTCACTATATAGCCCAGGCTGGCTTGAAACACAGCAATCCTGTTTTACCATCCCAAACATAGATTCACAGGCACATGTCACCACATCCCCCTTCCTACCTGCACTCTAGACAGTCCACATTCTTCTGTGTCATCAGGCCATTGTCTATGCTGGTCCCTCCTCAAAAAGTCTTTTCCTGCCCCTCCCCCCTTCTCTCTCCTCATAGTACAAGTTCAGGAACCCCAGCTGAATGGACAGCTTCCTGTTTTGCTCCACCCAGCTGCAGAGTTGTAAGCCTCCTCCCTGGGGCCATCATCCCTGCCCACCTCATCCCTGCCCACCTCATCCCTGCCCACCTCATCCCTGCCCACCTCACCTCTCACCAGCAAGGCAGGAGTTCTATGGGACTGGAGACTGTGAGTTTTTCTCTTAGTGACCACTGTAGTGTCCAGCACAGGATAAGCCACATCAGCTTCCTAGGAAGCAAAGACGGGTGAAGAGGGATGTACTCCTGTAGACTTCTCCACAACCACGTGGTCCCACTATTGGAAGCCTGCAGCCGCATGGCTATTTAAATAAATAAAATTAAAGTTTGGGTCCTTCAGCCCACTGACTGCGTTTCAAGGGCTCTGTAGCCACACTTGGGTGCTGGTTACTGACTGGACAATACAGATACACATTGTTACCATTGTAAAACAAAACAACAAAACAAAACAAAAAACTAGAGGAGGAGGGAGGGGAGAGAAGTGAAGGGACGGGAGGGGTGGAGACTCAGTAATTGTTTCCCTAATGCCTACAATGGGCCTACATCCACTGCAACCTTTGAGGGAGGCCATCATCCTGTTAACAGACAGACAAGTTGGTAGGAAGCAAGCTGATAGAGACCATGCCCAGGTCAACCAGGAAGCCAGCCCTGTCCCCCACAGGGTTAAAGCAACATCCTCCGTCTCTCCTTCCCCTCCTTGGCCTGTTTCTCCTCTCTGTGCAGTGGAGTGCTGGAATTCAGACTCACACTCTGAAATGGTGTAGCAGCAACAGGGAATCAGAGAAGAAACCCGTCTTCAGTGGGAAGAGAGTGTGTGTTCCTCCTTTGCTCAATAACTGCGGATTAGTTAATCCTCAGAGCAGCTTGGCGAGTTACTAGCTATCATTAGCCCCAGTTTACAAGCAGCAAGTTAAAGGCGAGAGGGATTGGCCCCAGGCTCAGGGCAGGCAAAGGATCAGTGAGCACACAGCAGACTTTACAAATTGCTTACAGATTGAGGGAGGGATGACAGAGGGGCCCGAGGAGGCCCGGAGAGGGGAGGAGCAGGCAGAAAGCTACTTCCATCACCATACAATTCCAGTGCCTTTGAGAGCATCTGAGGTAGCCCTCTCTGTGCACAACCAGTTAGGTGGACGCCTTCAAGAAGGAGTGGATAAGCCAAGAGTCCCGCAGCAGGAATTACCAGCCAAGGGTTCTCAGCCAAGCTGCCCTGCTGGCTCCTAAGAAGGGAGTCCTCTGCCACCCTTCCTGAATTCCTAAAAGAAAGCAGCCGGCTGTAAACCCCTAGGGATTACGAGGGCACTAATGGCCTGTGACAAAGGCAGCAGGATAAACTCAGCTCTGCAGACTAAACAAGGCTCAAGGGGCCAAGTCAAACAAAGCAGTGGTTTTGCTCTGACCCAACCAACAGGATTGGCCCAGCCTCTTGGGAGGCCAGTCTCTCATCGCATCTTGGAATCTCCTCTGGTGGCCTTTCTCCCTTATACCACTGAAGGCCAGATGGACTTCTGTAATAGAAGTTCTCGCTATGGTCAGCCCCACTTCCTATCATAGACCACGCCTCCTCGAGACCACACCTCCAACCCCAGCCGCTAGAGGAAGGAACTGGTGCTCAGAGAGAAAAGTCACAAGTCAAGTGAAACAACCTAGGGACCTAAGACCTGCTGATTCCCACTTCACCAAGGCCCCAAAAGTCTTTCTTAAGTTGGTTTCATACGACATGTGAACATCAGAATCGAGAGAGATGGGTTCAGCATCTTCTCTGATAGGGAGGGGTCCCAAGATTTTCGGGAAATCCCCGAAACCACAGACAGAACCAAACCTAATCAAAATAGGTCTTTTTCTATACACATAAATATGACAATTTAACTTCTAAAAAGGCACAGTAAGAAATTAACGATGACAATGAGCAACAGACCAAGCATAGTAATACCCTCTATTCGGTATGGGATGTTGTCTTTCAAAGCATCTATTGCCCTGTGCATCTTAGGACCCTTGAAAAAGTATTTTTTTTTCCTTCTCTTGTGAAATTGAACACCTTCACCTTTTCTCTTAGGTCAGTGGTTCTCAACCTGTGGGTCACAACTCCTTTATGGGGACCCCATATAAGCTATCTTGCATATAAGATATTTATATTAATATTCATAACAGTAGCAAAATTACAGTTAAGAATTGGCAACAAAAATAATTTTAAGGTTGGGGTCACCACACTTGAGGAACTGAGTTAAAGGGCCGCAGTGTTAGGAAGGTTGGGAACCACTGGCCTAAGAGTCGGGCCTTATGGTTCTCTTCTTCATATGAGCATGAGCTGCTTTTCTCACTGTTGGTACAAAATAGCTGAGAAAGCTCATTTCGGCTCTGAGTCCCAGGGTCCAGCATGGCAGAGAAGTCATGGCAACAGGAGCCTGAGGCAGCCATCAGGTTGGACCCATGATCAGGAAACAGAAGGAAAGATTTGGGTCAGCTCAGTTTTCCTTTTGGTCCAGCCTGGGGTGCCAGCCCATGAGTAGTGCCCTCCACAGTTAGGGTAGGTCACACTACCTCAAATAACCCAATCTAGACACTCTCTCACGGACACGCCCAGAGGTCTGTCTCTTCGGTGATTCTAGATGTGTCAGGTTGACAGCCTGAGCCACCAGCATGGCTCCTGTGCACTGGGGTCATCAGGAGATACAGTGAAGGTGGCTCAGCCACAAGCGCTAGCACGATGGCCATCCAGCTAGTAACTCAGATGCCTGGTAAGGGACCGACGAAGGGGTAATATTGACAGCACAGATGCTTGCATCCAAAGCACAGTTTCTTCACGCTACTCAGAATGGCACACAACGTAACGTTTTGTTGATTTTTAAAATTGTCCACTTAGTGTTTTTAGAACATGGTTGACCACCGGTAGCCGAGTCTATGGAAAGCAAACTGTACGTGCAGGAAACTACTGTGCCTTCATTTCTATCCAAAGCACCCCCATCAGTATCTTCCTGACACCCACAAGCTGAAGCCATAGCCCAGGAATGGCTCCTGCCTTTTTAGAGCCTCACAGCATGAGGAAGTTGAATCACCATTCTGAGCCTCAATTTGGTTGTCTGTGAAGTGAGAGTGGTAGGACTCCCTCCACTCAGCATTGGTACGCTTCGCTCTGCCCTAGCACACAGTGAGCACCCATAAAGCCGTAGCTGTCAGCAAGCCAGCTGTAGTTGGCTGGGTAGCCCTGAGAGGCCCTCGGACTCAAAATAAGACTTCTCTCTTAAATGGGATGTCAAAACGATTCCTTCTGAGGTGCCGAGCATCAGTGTTGATCGAAGCATTGTTCACAACAGCTCAGCTGTAGAAGTAGGTGTCCAGCACAAAGGGAGAATGAAAACATGATGTGCATACATATATAGACACACACACACACATACATGCACACATGTACACACACGCTCAGTTCTGTAGAGTCAGATTAGCAAACACGAATCAGGAGCAGTGACATGACCTAGCAGAGACAGTCAGGCCTCAGCCTAGGCTGAAAGTTAGCAGGAGCGACCAGGAGGAGCACCAAGAGAAGTTCTTGGCTGTTCCTCTCTCAGGGAAGGAAAGACCAGTAAAGACCCACAAGCATCGCACAGCTAGCTGTACTAGCAAGCCAAGCTCCATCTCCGTCACTCCATGGAATCCTACTTATACTCTCCAAGTATCACGTGTCTTCCATGTGCCTTATCTCAGCATGTGCATCCAATCAGCCCGATTTTACCCTGTGAATCACCTCCCTGGCTCCAAAGACATTTGAAGTAGCAAAAAGCATATAATTTGGAAAGGTCCAGGCAATTCTTCATACTGGTGGCTTTATGAAACTGTTCTCAGGTGCTTCAGAAAACCACTGTTCTAGTCAAGACTTCTACCACTGTGACAGAACACCATGACTAAAAGCAAGTTTGGGGGAAAGGCTTATGACTTGTACATCATAGTGCATATCGACAAGGGAAGTCAGGATAGGAACTCAAAGCGCTGCAGGAACTGATGTGAAGGCCATAGAGGGGTGCTGCTTACTGACTTTGCTTTCACGGCTTGCTCAGCCCACTTTCTTATAGAACCCAGGACCACCAGCCTGGATGGCCCCACCCACAAAAAGGCTGGCCTCTTTCCCATCAATCACTAATTAAGAAAATGCCCTACAGCCAGCCTATGATGACATTTTCTCAGTTGAGGATCCCTCCTTTCAGATGACTCTAGCCTGTGTCAAGTTGGCACAAAGCTACTCTGCACAATCAGCTTGAAGGAGAAAACTGTATTGCAGCTCACGGTTTTGAAGCTTCCTGCCCATGGCTGCTTTGGAGGCTGCCAGGAGGTGGCTTATTGTGGTGGGAGTCTGTGGTGGACAAAGTTGCTCACTTCTTCACAATGAGGAAGGAGAGAAAAGGGTAGAAGGTGCTGGAGTCCCACAACCCCCCTGTGTCCAGTGACTTACCTTTCTTCCACTCACTAGACTCTACCCCTCTATATTGACAGGCTGGAGACCCGGTGTTTGACTACACCCCAGCCTTCCTTTCCCTGCTTGAAGTGATTCTAGTCCCTAGTCTTGGAGGAGTTATAAGTTCTTTGTTCTGTCTTAAGAGGCATTGCACTCAGATCCCTCCGCCACATTTCTTCAGAAGTCTGCGAGACACTAGCATAGAAGACCAACAACACTGTGCACACAAAATAAAAGCATAGTAAGATACGTTCAAATGAAGTGTGTGTGGGTTCCAGAGGCTTGCCACTCAAGTCTGGTCCTGCCCTTTTCTAGCTACTGTCCTCTCTGGAGCTGAGTCCCCTCTTCTGGAAGACGGAGACCATGACATCGGGGCAGGATTGTTTAGAAGATTGTGTTATCTAAGCCACGCGAAGCGCTTTGAGCAGGTCTGGTACACAGGAAGTACATGGTGCGTTTCAGTGACTGTTCTAATGAAGTAATAACTTTGCTGCTGTGTCCCTGAACTCCACTTCAATCTGTAGAAGGTGACTGTGGCTGAATCCCAGAAGTGTCCACTGTGATCTTGGAGAACAACTCTCAGAGGGAGAAAGAAGCCAAGCATCAAATGATGTTCAATATCCTGACTTTCAGAACAACAGAGGCAAGTTGGCCAGCCACACTATACTGACCCCTTAGCACCATGGCCACTCTCATGGGTCAGATCGTGGAGGCAGAGATGTACAAACAGTAGAAGGATGTAAGAAAGCTTCAGGATTGATTCAGGCAGGTTGACTAAAAATAACTGCAGACTAGGAAAAGCAAAAGCATGGAAACTTACTTTAAGGACTTGTTGACAGGGCTGGAGAGATGGTGGCTCCGTGGTTAAGAGCACTGACTGATTTTCTAGAGGACCAGAGTTCCACCTCCAGCACTCACATGGCGGTTCACAACCACCTGTAATTCAGTTCTAGAGAAGCGGCATCCTCTTCTGACCTCCATGGGCACCAGGCACACACATATTTCACATCTATGCAAACACCCATAAAATAGATAAAATTAAAATAAGTAATAAAAATAAAATAAAAAATAAAATAAGCCGGGCGGTAGTGGCGCACGCCTTTAATCCCAGCACTTGGGAGGCAGAGGCAGGCAGATTTCTGAGTTCGAGGCCAGCCTGGTCTCCAGAGTGAGTTCCAGGACAGCCAGGGCTATACAGAGAAAACCTGTCTCAGAAAAAAAAGAAAAATAAATAAATAAAATAAAATAAACACAATCTGGGGCAAGGGGAGATTTGTTGACTTCCAGACCAGCAAGGTGGCCAGTGGTTAGCGCTGCTTGCTATGTGTGCCTGGGAACCCGAGGTCAATCCCTGGAACCTACATAAAGAGAGAAAGAGAGAAACCAACTCCATGGAGTTGTCCTCTAACCTCCACACACACTCCATAGCATGCCAGTTCCTGGCACACACACACATGTACACACATGCATGCACACACACATGCACGCAAGCATGCATACACACAAAGACATCTGCTAATAGTCGATTTTAGAAAGATTCATTAACTTCTCACCAAGGAAAAATCTAAGTCTTTGGAAATAACAAGCCTCCGAGACTCATTTGTATCTTACAGAAGTCTGAGAATACTGGGGCCAAAGAGGAGATGGCGTGGGGTTCCCGAGAGCAGTCGCAGGTTGTGTGCAGTGGTCAGCACACAGAATGACTAAAGACTTCTCACAAGCAACACTGGAGTCAGAAGGCAAGGACACTGCTGTCAAAACCCTGGGGAAAGTCCTTCCTTAGACTCTAGTTCTTATCTTAGTGTAAGGATAGAATAAAGATGTTTTCATCCTGCAATATTTAAAAAAAATTGCAATTGTCATCATTATTATTGCTGTGTATTATAGAGGTAGACTATATACATGCCCCAGAATGCAGATGGTAGTATGAGGATAATTTCATAGGGTTATTTCTCTCCTTCTGTTTGTATTTGTTCCAGGACTGATCTGAGGTCATCATGCTTGCATAGAATGTCTTTCACCCCAAGCCATCTTACTGCCCCTCAAAATATCCACTTTCTGCCGGGCGTGGTGGCGCATGCCTTTAATCCCAGCACTTAAGAGAGGCAAAGACAGGCGGATTTCTGAGTTCGAGGCCAGCCTGGTCTACAGAGTGAGTTCCAGGACAGCTGGGGCTATACAGAGAAACCCTGTCTCGAAAAAACAAACAAACAAAAATATTCACTTTCTATCAGAGTTGTGTTGGAAGCAAGGAAGGGGTGTGGGAGGAGACTGGGAGGAGAGTAGGGGTATTGCTATCTGGATGCAAAGTAAATAAGCAAATAAATTAATGACAAAAGAGAATAATAATGCACTCAAATTTCTGACATTTTGCTCATCATGGTTATTCTGCATTAACTCTGGTTCTTGGAAAGTGCTGTATTAAAATATTTTTCATCACGGGTTAGAGATGTAGCTCAGTGGTAGAGCATTTGTATACAACAGCCGATCTCAACTTGTGGGGTCATGACCACTTTGGGGGATCACATATCTAATATTCTGCACATCAGATATTTACAATTCATAACAGTAGTAAAGTTACAGTTAGGAAATAGCAATGAAGTGATTTTACGATTGGGGCCACCATGACATGAGGAACTGTGTTATAAAGGGTCCCAGCATTAGGAAGGTTGAGAACCACTGGATAGCATGTGGTCAACCCCCTATACAGGAAATAAAGAAATAAAACAAAATATTATTTATCTTGATGACTGAGATTTCGGTAGCCCCTTAAATCCTGCATCTGAAGCAAATGCGCCTAAAGCTCTTCTCGTCTCCACTTTGCTCTCTTCCTTAGGAAGTCACTCCTCAAAAACTGAGAAGACCAAGAGAGAAGAAAATGTGGATGCAGAAGTTGGATATAAAACAAGAAGGAAAGGTGGAGGGACTCTCGATGCTGGTGACGGGAATTCTGGGGTGACAGCCATGCACAAGTCAGACAGCAGAGCCCAGATTCAACCAGATTCAACAGGGACCCTTCTAGGATCGTGCAGGAGCACTAAGGCACAGCATTTGAGGTTGAGAAGGTGAAAAGCAGTTTTTAAAAACTAAGCAAATGAAAGCACGCAGGATTACCACCTCCAAGCCCAAACTCAGAAACCAAAAGAAGGAATGTTGTATTTGCTTCAACTGTGAAACACTCTACAAGATGTACGGTTGGCTCTTGATGTCACCGGGGTAATGCTACGACTTTGTCCGGAGGGCAGCACAATAGGAAAGATGCATGCACATGAGAGAGGCAGGCAAAAGGAACTCCCTCTTCCTCACCCACGGTAAGTCCAAGATCTGAAAAACTAAGTGGAATCAGAATCAAAAACGCTGTTAACAGGTGCTAAAATTCAAAAAGGCTAGATCAAAATCACAATTTCTATACAAGAAAGATACAATCAACAAAACAAAAGGAAACAGAGATTAGGAGAAAATATTTTTGCATCTTACTTCATAAGGGGTTAATGTCCAAAATATATAGGAAGTCATGTAACTCAACGGCAAAACAGAGCAGACAACTCTATCAATGGTTCAGGGACCTGAACAGACAGTCTTTCAAAAAAGACATACAAATGGCCACAAGAGTCAGGTGGTGGTGGCACATGCCTTTAATCCCAGCATTTGGGAGGTAGAGGCAGGTGGATTTCTGAGTTCGTGGCCAGCCTGGTCTACAGAGTGAGTTCCAGGACAGCCAGGGCTACACAGAGAAACCCTGTCTCGAAAAAAAACAAAACAAAACAAACAAAAAAAAAAGACAAAAAACAAACAAAAAATGGCCACAAGATATATAAAAGGGATCTTTCCCATCCATAATAAACACACAATCAGCTTGCCAACTATCAGAAACAAATCGATCTATAAAATTGAATACACATTGAATCTACAAAGATTCACAGTGTCATGCTTCAATCCATCATCTCTCAACCCTCTTCCCTTTGGGCCTTTAAGGAAGTCGTGTGTCGTGGTAACAGCACACATCTCCATCACTTCATGGAGACAGGGATGTGTCAGGGTCCCAACATCCCACTTTAATGGCACCCTTCCAGTGACCTAACTTCCTAGTAGTGGGCTCTACCTCTGATGAGTTCCACCACTTAGTCAAAGGTGGTAGCACATACCTATAATCCCACCACTTTTGGAAAATAGAAACAAGATGGTCAGGAGTTAGTTCTATGTCAGCCTTGGCTACCAAGCAAGCTTGAAGGTAACTTGGACTTCATGATATCCTGGGATTTCATCACCACCTTCCAGTAGGGTCATATTAGGAACCAAGCTTTTAATACCAAGATATCCCAACTCAGAGGAATTACAAATCAAAACCACAGGAAAAGCCAACCCCACATCTGTCGAGAAGGCTGCTATCGGAAGAGCCAAAGGATAACTAAGTGATTATGTGAATTTTGAGAAAGCGAGCTTTTACAAGGCTGGGGGAACTGTAACTAAGCATGATAACTTTAGAAAGCAATTTGGAGTTTCCTCTCAAAATTAAAACTGGAGCTGTCAGTGGGTCTAACACTTGCGTCTCTGCATGGAGACCCAAGGGAACTGAAATCGGTGTCAGAGTAGCCCCAGGGAAAGCGCACAGAAGCAAGCAAGAGCTTTCAACCCATGGATGGTTTAAAAATATATATAATTGACTATTTTTTGGACTTCAAAAAGGGAAGGAGTTCCTGCCACTTGCAGCAACTCGGAAGATGTGCTCAATGAAACAACACAAACCCAGAAAGACCCATGCTGCATGGCCTCTCGTTGCTGTGGAATCCAGGAAGGGCTGAATTTAAAAAATATAGAGAATAGACAGGTAGTTACCAGGGACTGGGAGGTGTGTGCAGAAAGAGAGAATTGGTCAAAGGCACAAACTTTAAATTATAACATCACTAAGTTCTGGTGCCCTACTGGGTAGCATCACACTGTAGTTAATAATAATGTATTGTGTATTCAAATCTGCAAAAAAAAAAAAAAGTATACCTTAAGTGTTCTACACACCCCTATATACACACAAAGGTAACTTCAAGGCCAGTGAGTATTTCAATTAGCCCGATCATGGCAATCACTTTACAGTATACACACATATCAACATACCAAAGTAGACATTGCATGCCTTAAATTCAGTTTTTAAGGGGGGTTGACATTCTCTCGGACACAGCGGGGAGGAGGAATGGGATGAGGAACTGTGGAAGGACAGACTGGGAGGAGTAACAACTAGACTATATAAAAATAAAAGTAATTTTAAAATTCAATTTTTATCAGTCAATCTTAATTTTAAAATCAAGAGTATGATTGAAACACATTATGTACATGTGTGAAAATGTCATTATGCAACCAAATGTGTATAATTAATATGTGCTAATAAAAATATTTAAATCAAATATTAGCAATTTGATCCTGCTATATAGAGCTATGAAAGAAACACACCAAAGGGATCAGTCAAAAGAGCTAAGGGGAAACTGCTTTTCAAGTTGAGGAAACAAGAGAGAGAGAGAGAGGTGGGGGGAGTGGGCTGCTTTTGGTTAGCTCATTTGCTAACAACTTTGGTATTTTTTATTTGACTTTTTAATCCATGCGAACACATGAGTGGCAAAATTTAAAGTTAAGGTGAGAAGACAGCTCAGTCACTAAGGTGCCTGCAGCATAAGGGCGAGGAAGTGAGTTCAGATCCCAGCCCATACATAAAGGCCACACCTGCCTCTGTACCTACGGATTGTGGGGCAAAAGTGTGTGGATTTCTGGAGCTCATTAGCCAGCAGTCTAATCTGCAAGCACATGCATACACACACACACATATGCACATGCATATACAGAGAGTGGGTGAGGGAGGGAAGGAAAGAGGGAGGGAGGGAGGGAGGTGCATATATCACACAAAACAGTAAAAGTGAGATCTATGTGAGATACATGTTAATGGGATATTACAGTTTAGTTGAACTATTTGAGAAAAGAAATAGGTTTAAAGTAACACATCAAAGCAATTATTTACTTCAGGAAAAACAGGAATACAAAGGGAGACATGGTACTTCACTTGTCTTATTACTGAACAATGTTGGCACAGCTACATTAATGCTCCCAACACTGGGTACCAATTTAACCAAAACGTGTAATGGGCTATGAGAGAATAAAGGAAGAAGAGTGGGAGCCTGTCAGTTAAGTGTGCTAAGCAGGATAAAAATCCATAACAGCAGGAAATTGGTAGATGATTTTTAAAGTGATAAATCAGCAAACAATCATATGAGTGTATCATTCAGAAACACAGAAGTATTGGAGAATGCAACTCAAGAGAGGGATACAGCTGTGGGCAGGCGCACGCTGAGGAGCAAAAGTCTGGGGAGATAGAGTTGGTGGCCATGAAGACTTTGGCCATGGCTTGACTTCTCCAGTTCTGCACGTGTACTTCTTGTATTAATGAAGATTCAATTAAGTCAGCTACAACGAGGCTGAGATTCCAGATACAGGAAACTATTATAGTAACTGGATCTACCTAACAATGGAGCTGCCTGATTCAACAAATAGTGAGCTCACTCATTAGATTGCAAAGAAGCTGCAAGGTCAGTGCAGCCCATCACAAACATGGTGGATAACTCCCGCTTTGGCTGGGAACTTAGCCATGATGAGCTTTTCCTTGCCGCTCAGTTCTGTGCACCCATACATTCTAATTTATTGGTATACTTCATAAGCATTTTCTAGCACCTATTTTGTTCCTGGTGCCACATTCAGTTCTGGCTTTGAAATGGAGCACTGAGATACATAAACTCAGGTTCTGCTTCCCAGAATTACCAAAGGATAGCTTGGAAATTTGTGTAATCCTCTCCCGTCACACAGAGAATGGACTGAGGCTCAAGTTGGGCAGCCCTCTGGACTCCTGTGCTACTGGCCCTATCCTCACAAGGAGAATATCCCTAAAAGCAGTTCTGACAAAGCTGGGAGAGAGGACTCATTTGACCAAGCTCCTGTTTTGTAGGCTTGAAGGCCAGAGTTTGGATCCCAGCCCCAATGCAAAAAGCCCTAATATATGTAATGCTAGCTCTGGGGTATGGAGTGGATGTGGAGAGAGCAGAGTCCTGGAGCTCATTGGTCACTTATCCTAGTTGAATGCTGAGCCATATTCAGTAGAAAATTTGAAAAAGGTGTAAAGGCCTCACCTGTATCTTTGTGCACACACCCACATAAATGCATCAGCCCTTGTGCATGAACATGTGCACAAACACACACATACATGTACACACTAGATCTAACAAAAATGAAGCTGATTCTAATTATATGTAGACACCATTATGCAATGAATCTGTTCATTTGAACAAGTGTAGCCTTCTTGGATCTCTTCAGAAGGGTGTGTGAGAGCCTTTAGACAACTGTCGTTATTCACTAAACCCAAAGCTCCAAGTCACTCACCAGAAACATCTAAAACAAGAGAAGGCAAGCTAATTGGCATCGCTTTGTCCGTCATCCCATGAAATGCGTGAGGATTCTTAGGTAGAGAGCTGCCTGTGACACGCTAAAATCCCGACTCGTTTTGTGGAATCTGTCATTGTTCCAACAGCTATAATACAGCCAGCATCTGCGAGTACCAACATCTCTTTCTAGTATCGTTTCCTGGATCCTTTTTCCCCTTGCAGGCCTCTCCTTGCCACCATCACACAGGACTTTGATTTCTCCCTCCCCTTTTTCAAAAGTAAAAATGAGTCACTGTGGGTCTTAGACCAATGGTTTTGAACTCAGGGTGATTTTATCCCTCACCCCCTGGGGATATTTGGTCATGTCAGGAAGGATTTGGGGTTGTCACAGTTGGAGTGGTGTGTTCCTGGCCTCTAGTAGGCAAGAGACCAGGGCTAGAACAAAACACCCTGCAATGCACAGGGCAGCCTTCCCATCACTGAATGGTCCCAAATGTCAGTAGTGCTGCTACTGAGAAACCTTGTCGGGGGAGGGGGTCAAGGGGCCCAGTTCCAACCTGCTTGGGCAAAACAAAAACAAACAAACAAACAAAAAACCAGATAGGTTATTGAGTTGAGTTGATATTAACACTGCTTTGTTTTTAAGTGGCTGAGATGTATTTGGTGACAGAGTGTCATCTAGTATGTGCAAGACCCTCAGTCCATCCCCAGTATATCGATCTATCAATCAATCAATCAATCCATCCATCAGTAGAGTTGGTGTAAGATGAGAGAACTGATCATTTAGAATCAAACAGGAGTGGGGGCAGGAAGACCAATGAACCTTAAGTTCAGTTTTATACCTATAAACTTAACAAATGCAGTTCAAACGGCGATGCTCAATGCTGTGGGGGTACAGGAACATGACAGACAGTGCTGTTGGGCCTGGAATTGCTTAATTACTCAGAAAAGCAAACTGGTAACAAGCATCAAGATCTAAAAGTCTATTTTGCTCTTGAAAATTGACCTTATGGGAAAAAAATTCAACAGAATAATAAAAAAAAAAAAGCCTACAGGCACAAAAAAAGTTAGAGTACTACTCATCCGTAATCCACATATAGTAAGCAAGTATCTGAGTAGGGAGAACATTTACCGAACCAAGATGCATCAATATCCACTCAGACCAGTCATCAAGGGTTCAGGGCTGTAACAAGGACTCTCATCCACAAGAGCCCCATGGGCCCAGTGCTTCCTCAGGATCAGGGAGAGCCAAGCTTCCAGAACTCAAAGGCTTATGCAGGTCAAGACCATGATCTCTGAAATGCTCCCGATTAAGCTATGTGGCTTGAGACATCATCCAGAAATGGGCAATGAGCACTCCAACATGCAGAGGTTTAGCGACATATAATTGATCATTTACACTCTATTGGCCTGAAGGAGAGTGTAGGCACAGGCCATTGGCTATGTCTTCTGAAGCCAGGTCCCAGCCAAACTCCACAGGCTGGCTAGACACCATGGGGAAGGAAAGGAACCAGGTACGCTCCAAGAGGCAGCAGCTTTTACTGTATAGCCCATGTAGCTAGAAAAGGGTCCCAGTAAATTCCACCTCCCAAGTCCATGTGCTTGTATGTCACCTCCCTCTCTGGTGCTGGAACAACCCAGGGACTCACTTACCATCGATGCAGCAGCAGTGAATGACTGCCTAAGTTAGGTCAGAAAGGTCTTGCAGCTTTGGCATTGAGCCTCTTGGAACCTTCTCTGGGAGTCCTGAGCTCCTACATAAGAAGCCAACACACAGAAGGAGTGTCATGGAGCCACTCCTGTGGACCATTACAGCAAAGCTCAACCTTCCAACCATTCTTAGTAAGGCTCACACAGGAGCATAGCTATTTTAGCTCCGTATGCCCAGCCTAGGCCTGAGTCAAACCCATCCATAGAATCCTGGTGAATACCATACAGAACTGAAGAATCATCCTGTTTCCCACCCAGATTCCTGACCCTCAAAATGAGATTTAATGTTTTAAGCCTCTAGGCTTGCAGGTAAGAATTGGACATCAATACACAACCAATATATCCCATTTTGAGGAAAATAAACTCATTATTCCAAAAACAGATAAAGAAAGATGGGGAGGGCTGGAGATGTTACAGGATGGTAGGAGGTAATATGTTCAAATCTCGTAAAGGAAGGGGGAAGATAGATAGATAGATAGATAGATAGATAGATAGATAGATAGATAGATAGATAGATGGATAGATGTTTGGATAAATGGATGGATGGATGGATGGATGGATGGATGGATGGATGGATGGGAGTTTATTCTGCCTTTTGTTTAGTGATTGTATTTCAGAGTTACCAAACACCACATAAGAGTAATCTTTTAATTATAACTAATAAATGAAGGAAGCTCAAAAGTAGACTTTTACCTCTCAGATAAAGCAAAGGCCTACGTTAGGCAAGGATCACCAACAACTGCTAAAATCATTAGGCAAAAAGCCAGCATTACAGTGAATGGACCAGGCTGTGAACACTGTACACCCTGGCTGCTATCTTAAGCCAGACTGAGTATAGATCAGACCGTGTCTGCCCTTGGTGCAAGCCAGCAGCCACAGGGCCACCTCCACAGCTCCTTCACCCTCCAGGGTCCTGGAGTCTAACCACACTTCAGGAAGTCACTACCAGGGACAAGAGGACTATAATAAATAATCCTCGAGAGATGGAGCCAACAAAATCCAGAGGAGTGGCATCCCAGGACAGACAAATTTCTTCAAAAGATAAATGTTTTTAAATGGAGAGAAAGACATCTGGGCTTGGTGGTACTGTAATCCCAGCACACAGGAGGTTGGGGCAGGGTTATGAGTTTGAGACCAGCCTCCGCTACATAATGAAACTCTGTCCTTAAAAAATAAAGTAGAAGAAAAAGAGATGGCTCTACCTGGTAGAGTATATATCAGTCACAGTCGGTATGCAAACTAATTGAATATTGATATGCATATGCTTTAATAATGACTAGCTATTTGGCAATATGAACAAATTACTCTCACTGACTGGAGAGGTAAGTAGACAGTTAAGAACACTTAGTTCTTTTTCAGAGGATCCAGATTTGCCAGGGCATCAGAGGGCACCTGCACACACACACACACACACACACACACACACACACACACGGCATGCATAAACTCATGAGCGCACACATATACATATACAAAATAAATAGGTATTTTTAAAAGAAATTATTTCCAAATTTTAATATTTATTTAGAATTACATATATACAATGTATTTTAATCATATCCATCCCTACTGCTTCCCCTCCAACTTCATGTCTCACTACCCCTCCCCTTTTCTAATAACCCACGGAGTCATCTTAGTCTCCCCATAATGTTCACAGGCATGAGATCATCCATTGGAACATGAACAATATACCATGGACCATACTCCCAAAGAAAAATGGCTCTTCCTCCCCTTAGCCATGAGCAGCCAATACCGCCTCAGCTAGGGGTGAGGCTTTGTGAGCCCCTCCTCCAATATTAAGAAATTTTTTTTCGTGGGCAGTGGTGGCGCACGCCTTTAATCCCAGCACTTGGGAGACAGAGGCAGACAGATTTCTGAGTTCGAGGCTAGCCTGGTCTACAGAGTGAGTTCCAGGACAGCCAGGGATATACAAAGAAACCCTGTCTCGAACCCCCCCCAAAAGATTTTCAGTCTTTATAATATAGAATATTGTGGTATTTTTAAATAAACATTTATTTAGTGATATAAGGTGAGCATACTCCAGATGTACAAAATATTCTGAAATAATGCTATTGGGATGTAACAGTACTCTGAGTAGTCTGAGGTGTAGGTGGGTTACATTAACCAAGCGATAGGGAGATGTCTCAGAGGGGAAGAGCACTTGGCTTAGGACAGCTCAGACTGAGGAGAGGACCTGAGTTCAAATCCCCAGCACCCACATACAAAGTTGGGTGTGGTCACGAACTCCAGTATAACCTCAGCTGTAGGAACGAGACAGGAAGCTCACTGGGGCTGGTGACTGGCGGCCTCGCTCCAGGTTCTGTGAGAGCCTTTCTCTAGCATAGAAGGCAAAGAGTGAAGCAACAGAATACCCAGCATCCTCTTCTGGACTCCTCACATGTGCCTAGGAGTACATATATCTGCAAACATAGATGGACACACTCACTTGGACACACACAACATACACACGTACACAAATTTTTTAAAAAAAGTGCAAATAACTCTAGAAAAAAAAAAACTTAAAAAGGAATGCAGGTGGAGTAGGGAGTTTTCAGCGGCATGCTCATGAGCTATCTGATCGCATGAAAGACATTCTTTCCTCACCCCTCACCCCAAATCCCCCTGCACTTATGGGACTGGAAACCTAAAGAGACGTTTGAAATCACATTTTAAGGATGCATAATGGAAGGGAGTTTGAAGACGGAGCAAAATTATCAGGGAGGATTACACTGTCACCACTCCACACAATGGGGATTGCAGTGCTCACTGCCCTAAACAAGTCCTGCTTCATACCAGAGCGGCGACTCAAGCAGGCGTCGCCATGGGAAGTGGATCCTGCCCTGGAGATGAAATCTCTCTCCCTGGCTGGGTCCTTGAGGGCAGGTTCCCTTCCACACAATGAGGAGGAGGGGGTGTGGGTGCGGGGGGGGTGTGGTGGAGGATGTGGGTCTTAGAATGCACTTGAAATTCTTTTCATGGTCTCAGAAGGCCCAGGAATGAAGGCGCCTCTGAGAATCTTGTCTCTGAGGAGCTGGGGTCCCAAGCAAGACACTGCCTTCTTGTGGGTCTGTTACTTCCAGGTGTGATGGGTGATGAGAAGCAGGAGAGAGTGGAGTTAGCCAGCAGGCTTGGAACACAGGTGACTCTGCCACCTGCCAGCTCTACAAGCTGGTTCAGGCTGTCCAAGCTGTGGGGGATGAGGGCCTTCACCTTGTGTTGTAGGAATGATAAAACTGGATGGTTTTTTAAAGTTCTTGATTTGGTACATAATGTAGTCAACTCTTGAGTGTTAGCATCATCATTTATTTCCCCTATGAAATGTAAATTCCATCTAATTCTAATGCCGAACAGTTCATCCCTGTAACAATCCTGATGTTAAGGTGGAGAGGTGCCTGATCCTGGAGTCAGGGACTAAAGTTAGCATATTGGTCAAAACACTCACCATAGCAAAATTACTCCTGAGAATCCTCCCCACATCACCTGGCCTGGCGTCCATCTGCTCAACCAGTCAATGGTGCTGCTGAGACCAAGGGCTCTTTCAGGATGTCCTCTTGCCTCCTCAAGACCTGATCGTCCTCTGTTTAGAGCAAAGTTGAGCTTTCTCCATTACCTCTGAGCCCACAGCCCCAGTTCTGGTAGAAGAAATGACAAGCAGCCTTAAGAACCACCTTCATCAAGTTCAGGGTTGCTCTGAGATGGTCACCGTCCAGTAGCCAGGAGGGAGCACGCTGCCTGAGTAAGCTATCCATACACACACACACACACACACACACACACACACACACACACACACACACACATGATACTCAGGGCTCCACAATCTTTTCTTACCAAATACCTTATACAAATACTTACCAAGAACAAAGAGCTGGGGATGTAGTATGGCTTGTGCTTAGGATGTGAGGTGAGGCCTTGCGTTCCATTCCAGCACTACAGTCAATTGACCAACGAGGTGTCATGCTGAACAGGAGCAGAATGGAGTCAGTCAAAGGGGGCTTCCTCTTAGGGCTGTACAGATGTGGACTTGAACAACTGTTGAGGGAAGCTGATGGGACATCAAAAGGCCGGGGGGTGGGTTAGAGAAGACTGAAGGACCTATAGAGAGCCTCCCACAACCTTTGTTGGAAGGCAGGGAAAATCTGAGAGCCCTCCAGATGAGAAGACACCAGGAGAATCTAGAGTTTCAAGGGTCGGTCGTATGCTTAGCTGAAGGAGACAAAGAGGTGAGGCTGATGGGTCAGCCAGGCAGGTGGTGGGAAGCTGAGAAGGGTGGATATGGAATGGTTCCATAGGCAGGACAGCAGATTACTGACTGCTTCTGGGAAGGGGCTCCATTGGGTGTGGCTCTCTTCTTCCCTGCAGCAAGCCTTTTCATGGGATGCTGCGTAGCACCCTCCTACACTGGAAAACTCGAGCTCCAAAGCTTTTAGTCCCTATCCTCCCTTCCTGCAGTGGACTCAGCAGAAAGTTCAAGGTGAACAGAGGCAACCCTTTAGGTTCCTCCACACATTTGTTCTCCGTCTCTGGGAAGGAGTAAGTAGAGGAGATGAACACTAAGCATGAGGGAAATGTTAGCTACTGGGACTGCAGCAGGCTAACCAGAGCTCCCTGCTACACCCATCCAGAAGTGCTGGGTGAATTTTCCAGATAATTGTATTGTGCACATGCAGGTGTGGAGAGGTCAATGTTAGGTGACTTCCTCAATCACTTTCCACTTTTACATTTTTTAAAATTAATTTTATATATTTATTCTGGAGCAAAAACAGATACCACAGTGCACATATGAAGATCAGAGGACAGCTTGCAGCTCTTCATCAGAATCTCTTTACCAGAGATTAATTTCAGGTAGGTCTGGAGCTTGGTAGCAAATGCCTTTCCCAGCTAAGCCATCTTCCTAGCCTGCTACCTTATTTTGGGAGGCAGAGTCTCTCACCGAATCTAGAGTTCACCTCAGCTAGGCTGGTTGGCCAGCAAGCTCCAGGGATCTGTCTGTCTCCACCTCCCCTGGGCTGGGAACTGCTGATGCACAGCACCATACCGGGCTTTCATGTGTGTGCAGGGGATCCAAACTCAGGTATCATACTTGTGTGGCAAGACTCTGAAACCAGACCAGCTGCCTGGAAGAAACGGAAACCAGCTGAGCTGACTGGAAGAGGTTTAGACCAACTGAGGCACCTGGAAAGGACACTCTGCAATCTGTTGAGGTGCCTATAGGCTGTGCAGTGTGCTCCAAGGTTCCCAGCTTTGTAAGCTGTCAACCATGTAAGCTGAGGTGGACGCAGCTGTCTTTGAGTCATTTCTGCTCCTATATGTAACTCTTTACCCATATTCCTGTAAGTTATCCCAATAAGACTCACTGGTTCGTCAAATTGAACTCCAATGGCATCCATACTTTGGTCTGTCGTGGGTTCCC
The DNA here is from genome assembly GCF_008632895.1 of Mastomys coucha. Classification (NCBI taxonomy): domain Eukaryota; kingdom Metazoa; phylum Chordata; class Mammalia; order Rodentia; family Muridae; genus Mastomys; species Mastomys coucha. The sequence goes on from NW_022196900.1 coordinate 7,305,426, forward strand.
TATCTGCAAAGAATAGGCATGTATAGGAGGGCACCTCACCCCTACGCCTCCTTCAGCTAACCATAGGACTGACCCATGAACCTCTAGATTCTCCTGGTGTCTTTTCCTGATCTGGAGAGCTCTCAGATTTTCCCTGTCTTCCAAGAAAGAGCATGGGAGGCTCTCTGCAGGTCCTTCAGGCTTCTCTAACCCAACCCCAGCCTTTTGGTTCTTATTATAGTCTGAGAAACACTCACAGTGACAGAACAATATAAATTGGCCCTGTTAAATTTTTGTTTGTTTACTGTGGAGCAGTTCTTTTGAAGAATTTATTGAAGCAGATACAATTAGAAAGACGTTTAAGTAACAAATTGGGGAAAGCGTATACTTTGTGCTATGTCATCAGATCTAAGAAACTCATCACAACCCCTGCACACATATGTTCAAAGCATGTTGGTAAGTAACAGATTCTGAACACTACAACAACTAAAAGACAGCAAGAGTCATTTCCCACTGTGTCCCCAAGCATAAGTGAGCAAAAGTGCCTTTGTTGGAGCAACTTTCAATATAGCAATGACTCACCCTGGGCCGAAGAAAAGTCTAATCTACACGCAGTCTAGTTTAGAAATATTCTGTCCAACATTTTTGTGCTAGAGACCTCTCCAGTCACCTTTGGATGTCTATGAACAGCTTCCTAAAATTATGTTTTCATTTTTAAAATTTTATTTATTTATTTATTTACTTATTTATTTTATGTGCATGAGTCTTTTGCCTGTGCACCACATCTGTGCACCATGTGTGTGCAGTGCCAATTATACAAAATACAGCCCACATGCAGAAAAGGAACTGGAGTTACAGGCAGTTTTGAGCAGCCATGTGAATTCTGGGAAATGAAAGCTGGATCCTCTAGAAGAGCAGCGAGTGCTCTTACCGTCTGAGCCATTCTTCCAGCCACAGTTAGTTTTATTTTAATTATATAACATATAATTCATTATACTGCATTTAATTTTATGACATATAATTAAACATACAATGCCTGCATCTGAATGCCTGCATGTGAGTGCAGTGCCCATGAAAACCAGAAGAGAGCTTTAGACTCCGTGAAGTTGGGAGCTAGAGTTTTGAACCACCCAGCCCAAGTGTTGGGAATTGAACTGTGGTCCTCTGCAAGAGCAGCACATTCTTCTGAACTGCTGAGCCATCTCCCCAACGCCTCCAAACAATGTTTTTAAATGCATAAAATGTAATGTGAAAGAATGCAAAGGAAGGGGACTGGAGAGATGGCTCAGTGGTTAAGAGTACTGACTGCTCTTCTAGAGGACCCGGGTTCCGTTCCCAGCAACCACATGGTGGCTCACAGCTGTCTGTAACCCCAATACCTAGACGTCCAACACCCTCTTCTAGCCTTCACAGGCTTCTGCACACAGATGGTGTACCTACACACATGCAGGGGTGTGTGTGTGTGTGTGTGTGTGTGTGTGTGTTGGTTTTTCAAGATAGCATTTCTTTGTGTATCCCTGGATATCCTGGAACTTGATCTATAGACCAAGCTGGCCTCGAACGCAGAGATCTGCCTCTCCCTGCCTCCCAAATGCCAAGACTCCAGGCATGCAGCACCACATCCAATGTTTTTTTGTCTTTTGTTTTTGTTGTATTCTTTTTCTTTTAACTTTTTACTGGTTCTTTGTGAGTTTCACATCATGCACCCCATCCCTTCACATCTGCCCTTCACCCTTGACACCTCCCCCACCCCAGCAAAATAAAAAGCACACAAACAAGCAACAACCAAGAACAAAGCATAGAAAACCTCTAGTTTCTATGCTGGCTCTCACTGCAGGCTGGCCACATGGCTGGCAGGCCTCTGGGTGACATCCTTCTGCCCTGCATGGCATGAGGGCAAGCGGGTATCTAAGGTCTGGCAGGTCTGTGGGTGGTATGGTGGCCCACAGGTCTCTGTCTTCCTCTTCCCGAGCTGTGCTGTCTGGATTTGACTTGATTCGATTCGATTTTTATGGAAGCTGTAGTGTGTCACAGTGTGTCCCACAGTCTACCCCTCTGCCCACACATTTTTCACTTGCAAATGTTCACCGCAAGGAATAATTGATCTGGTTTGAGATCCGTGGCTTCTGTGGCACTCTCAGTATTGGATCCTCATCAGGACTCTTCATGGTTATCTTGTTGCCCTGTGTCATGGTGATCTTGCAGCTTTGGATTAGTAAGACTGACCCTTTCATGAGTCCCAACCATTTGTTTGCAGATGATACAGAATGTGGGATGGGCCAACTCAGAGCCCTGGATCTAGGCCTGGGTAGTTGCTGAGCTGGTCACTGCACTGGCTCCTCTTCACCACTGCTCCACTCAGGCCACCCAATGCTGCTATCAGCAGGAGGCAGGGGCAGCTCTTCTGCTCTCATGCCCTGGGACTGGCTCACTCACTTCCACTTCTCCATAGCCAGCTCCACTCTGTGGCCCCGGGGGAGGTTCCACTCTCCTGAGTGCTACAGCCAGCAAGGGGGCAGGCCGAGATCTCCCTCCCTGATGCCCTTGGGGCCAGCTCTCCCAACTACCACAGTTGGCTTGAGGGGACAGAGGGAGGGCAACACACACACACACACACACACACACACACACACACACACCACTCACACCACCGCATAGCATACAGCATAGCATAGCCAGCTCTCCCAAGCTCTTGCCCTCAGGGTCAGCTCACCTGCACCCCCTTCACCAGGTTCATCTCTACTGTGCTGTCCAGGTGAGACGCAGAGCCTGCTCTCCTAAGTACAGCAGCTGGTGAGGGGCAGGGCCAGCTCTCCAGAACTCATAACCTTGTGGGCAGCTTTTCCAACTTCTGGAGTGGGGGGAGTGGAGGTGGGAGGAGGTGGAGGTGGGAGAGGGTGCCTACCTCATGGCTGATAAGTAATGGGGTCAACTCTTCCACATTCATGCCCTCAGAGCTGGTTCACCCAGGCCTTCACCATTAGGGCCAGCTCCATATGCTGCCTGGGCAAGGGGCAGGGCCTGCTCTCCCAAGTGCTGCTGCAGATGAAAGGTGTGACCAGCTCTCCAGAACGGTAGCAGGTGAGGAGCAGGGCCAGATCAAATACAGCCCCTGAACATCCACATGCCCTGGTGGCTGCTCCAACCAGGGTTGTCCCCATGTTTTCTGATAGTATTACGATCCACAGACATCAACCCCTGCTGTTGCATAACCTGGGACTCAATGGCAGCTTGAGCTGGGACTTTACCACGGCCCCCTGTGGCAGGGCTGGTCACTCCAAACAGGCTACTCCTCTCCACCCTGGAGTCTCCAGTCTCTCTTCATAATAGTCAAGCTGCTCCATTCTTTTTCTCTTCCATCTGACTACCATATACTCACACCTGGTGCTGGCTCTCACTGCAGGCTGGCCACATGGCTGGCAGGCCTCTGGGTGACATCCTTCTGCCCTGCATGGCATGAGGGCAAGCAGGTATCTAAGGCCTGGCAGGTCTGTGGGTGGTATGGTGGCCCACAGGTCTCTGTCTTCCTCTTTCCGAGTTGTGCTGTCTGGATTTGATTTGATTTGATTTTTATTAGCCCTAGGCATAAGTCAGCTTTGGCGACCAAGCCAGGTATCAAGCTAGGATGAACAAAGGTACAGCCAACTGCTGGGGTAAGGGTTGGGGGTATCCTTTTTAAAATAAAATACAGTTTCCAGAATGTTTTTGAGGTAAATGCAAATACCTGAAAAAAAAGAAGAAAGAGAAAACTCCGTAAAGGATTTTTAACCAAAAACCACATGGTGCATCCATTGAAGTATCTAATGAGGGCAAATCTGAAAAGTCGACTAGTGGCTGCCTGGGGCCTAAGGGTGGGTGAGAGGTGGCACGCACCTAGGACTAAAGTTCCCCTTGAGATAACAAAGAGTTCTAAAATTGTGATAGTGAATACAGATCATCGATCACTCATTTAATTTATGCATTTTAAGTTAGTGAACAGTATTATGTGTAAATTATATCTCAATAATCATCCATGTAAAAGGAATGACAAATTTTTCTTCATTTTATTGAAATATCACATACTTCCTCATTATTCTATATGGTCTACATATTTTTATTTCATTTTGTTTCTTGAAACTGGGTCTCACTGCGTAGTCCTAGCTACCCTGGAACTCACTGTGTATTCCAAGTTGGCCTCAAACTTACAGTGATCTGCCTGCCTCTGACTCCCAAATGATAGGATTAAAAGCATATTCCACTGTGCCTAGTTAATTTTTACTTATCTATTCATTGAAAATATATTTAATTGCTACTTTTCGAAGTCCCAATTAGATTGAAAAGTGCACATGCAAATGTTAGCAGGCTCTACGCATCTTAAGATAGGAACAAAACTACACTGCATACACCAACCTTCTCAGGACAAACGATAACATCTAAAACAGCAATCGGAAAGACAGACAGGGCACAGGCAGGTGGAGGAAGATGGCAGCAGATTTGTTGTTGGAAGCAACACGAGCCAGAAGACAGCAAGGCAAATCCTCTAAGACAGAAGAAAGCATGTCCATCCGCATGTTTCACCCAGTGACATTAGCCTCAAAATTAAAACCAACAGAGATAGGACATTCCAACTGACCCAGGGCTCAGGGGATGCCTCAGAAAGGGGAGAGAAGCTCTCTCTCTTCTGGACATGATAGAACTATGGTATCCATGCAGTCACAGTAGCCGTGGTTACCTGCACAAGACTGAGCCTGTCAAAATCCCCACAGATTGGGGATCCAGGCCCCGCCTCTTACTGAGGAGCTGTTGGCAGCTGCATAGCATGCGGCCATCGGGAGGTATCACATGCTCCACTGAATGGTCCCACACCCATCACATAGAGGCAGCACTACCTGGACTTAGTGGAATATAAAAAAGAATGCATGAGATTGTGAGAGGAGATGGGGGGATCTGGAGAGGAGAAATGGGAATAGTTATGACTATATTTCATTATATACCTATAAGAACTTCTCAAGAATCAAAAAAAAAAAACTAGAATAAAAGTAAAGTCATTGCAATAGGTTACAGCTTCCCACCAGTAAGAGGAATGCTATTCGGAAAATGGAAACAAACAACTGTTGGCAAGGATCATGAGAAGCGGGAATCCCTGCCTTACTGTTGGGAATGTAAAGTGATGTGCTCACTGTGCAGAACGGTGTAGCAACTCGTCCAAGAGGTAACTGCAAGATTACAACAGGCTCCAGAAATTCCACTCCAGACCCGTCCACAACTGAAAACAGAATCACAGTGAACACCCGTATCCAGAGCTCATCACAGCATCTCCACTACAGCCAAAAGGTGGAAACAACCCAGTGTCCATTAGCCTGGGAGTGGATAAGCAGAACATGGCACCTGCATGCCACTGAATTCTCTTCAGAGAGAGCAGAGAACTGACGCCACAGCAGAGCAGCCTCAGGGTAGTGTGCTGAGTGGGAGAAGCCAATCAGCTCGCTACACAGTCCAGGCTCCATGTGCCATCATGAATATCCAACAATCTGCAGACAGAGGAAGAATAGCAGACGCCAGGAACAGTGACTTCTCAAGTACTAGGTTTCCTAATACAGAAGGGAGGACATTCTGGAACTGCAGAGATGACACAATATTGTACAGAATCACAGTGAACACCCGTATCCAGCGCACTAGGTGTTGCTGAGTCAGACAGTCTAAGTGGTGGAGGTGGTAGATTTTGTGGTTTGTGTATTTTATCACAACTTTCCAAACTACAGTGAGTAGAGGAGGGGACAGGAGGATTGTAAGTCTTTTGCCAGCCTGGACTACAACAGAAGTTTGAGGCCAGCCTGGACTACGTGATGAGATCGTGTTGAAAGAAAAAAAGAAAGAAAGAAGAAAGGAGAGAGGGAGGGAATGAAAGTGAAAGGGACATGGCGGCAGGGATCTGACTGACCATAACAAGCCCTGAGAAGGATGTGAAGATGCCAGCACCCTCCACGTCGCATCACTGGCAGCAAAGACGGGACAGTCACACAGAGAAACAGTTGCCAGCTTCTGAAAAAGTGAGCTAACCTATGCAACCTAACACGTGATCCAGCCATTCCCACCCTATGTACCTCACACACACACACACACACACACCAAAGTGAATCTTTGTAATTGAATATTCACAGGAATTTTATTTAGAATGGCCCAGATCTGAGCATGCCAAGCCTGTCAGCACGGGGATGGATGAAGAAATGATGGTATTTCCATCCATACGATGGACGATAGCAATATAAAACCAATGAGCTAATGACGTGTTCCACAGCCCTGACAGGTTTAAATAAGAAGCCAGACAACGCTGGTAACCACTGACTGATTCCATTTATGTAAACATTTAAGAAAGGAAATCTGACCTGTAGTGACTAAAGCAGATCATTGGTTCCCATGGTGGGGTGGAAAGGAAGGGAAAGGGGAACTTCAAAGGGACACAGGAGCCATGGAGGGCAGTGCATACCTATAGTCCCAGCACGCTGGAGACTGAAGCAGGAGGATTGCCATGACTGAGGCCAGCCCAAACTCCTACCAAAAGCCTTCTTAAAAAAAAACAAAAAACAAAAAACAAAACAAAAAAAAACCAGGGGGAACCCAATAAACTTCTTTGGGCAATGTTTATATTCACTAGCATGATTGTGCCAATGTTTTTATTTATGGCAATTTTTTTATAATTTTTCTTCATTATTGAGAATGTCATACATTTATACAAATATGACCATATACACCCCACTTTCCCTTCCAACTTACCCAGTATCTCCCCAGCATGCCCCACCCCACTGTGTCTTCTCTTATTTAGTTTTTATAACCCTCTAAGTCTAGTTCGTGCGGCCTCTTAGGATAGGTGTGGGGCCATCCAGTGGGGCATAGGAATCCTAGCAGTGGCCACATAATCCAAAAAGAATGCACCTCCCTCCCTAGTAGCTATTAACTGCCTATACCTCCTCAGTGGTGGGCTGAGCCAGGAGGTCTCCTCCATCTACGCAGGAAGTTCGGTGCGCCTGATCTTGTGCTGGTCTTACACAGGCATCTGTAACAGTGGTGGGTGCGTGAGTGCCGTGAGTGCTGTAGCCATGCCTGGTCTGGAATCCAGCACTCCTCAGTGCTCCTCTCCATCCTTGGGCTCTTACAGTCCTCCTGATGTTCCTGGAGCCTTGGCTGGGCCAGGGGTGGAGAGAGTGAGGGCTCTGATAGAGATGCCCCATGTAGGGCTGAGCCCTCTTCTGCGTACACCTCATGACTCCTCGGTTGCGCCTCTCTCCACTGACTGCTTCCCACTGCACACACAGGCCACGCTTTAACAAACTGCATGATTTACACATGTGGAGCCTACTGTGCTTCAGTAGTATCGTGATGTAGTTCTCAAAAAGTATTTAAAATAAAAAGGTATTTAGAGAAGATAATAAAAATAAAAACATTCTCTTTCTCTGTCTTTCTCTCTCTCTGTCTTTCTCTCTGTCTTTCTCTCTCTCTCTCTCTCTGTGTGTGTGTGTGTGTGTGTGTGTGTGTGTGTGCACGCGCGCGCGTGTCCATGTAGGCATGATGTGTGGCTTATAGCTTCCTTTTATTGTTTTTTGGGTGTTTTGTTTTGTTTGTTTTTTGGTTTGGTTTGGTTTGGCTTTGGCTTTGGCTTTTTGTTTGTTTGCTTGCTTGCTTGCTTTAAGACAGCATCTGTCACTGAACCCTGAGCTAATCATTTCAGCTAAACTAGCTACCCCTCCAACCAGTGCTGGGACCCAGGCCGATAAAACTGGAACATTCTGGAGTGTAGGTCTCCCTGGACCAAGCCCAACTGAAGAATTGAGCACCACCAATTCAATGGTCTAAACACCACTTCTAATCAAAGCAAGGGTAAAGGAAGCCACATGACCACATTTGCTCCAACAGTGTCTAGCCATCATGTAGTAACCAGAAGTAAAGGAGAGGTGGACATGTGTGAACACGGCAAATCTATCAACATTACCCATGGTATAAATAAACATGCTCACACCAACATATTATAAAAAGACAAAACCAGAACCCTACTGGGAAACATGAGCTACCCCCAGCCGGAGGGTCTACTCCCTAAAAGAAGGAAGGACTGCAGCTTGCAAGAAGCCCAAGAAGACCCCTCACTTCCCCAGACAATCCCTGTACCAAAGTCAAGACCCCAGGTAACCTGAGACATCTGGATGACAACATTATTTGATTAAACGGTCTTTCTCCTGCCTGGACATCAGCTCGTGTGTGCTCGCTGTGCACACTATTGGGCCCTTCCTCACCTGGTTTACTCACTGTTCTGTGCCAGAACCCACCAAGCCCTGCCGAGAGGCAAGAGGTCTGTCTACACAGGTGCTATGGGAACTCGGGAGTGGGAATGACAGAAAAGCATTTCATACTTGGACCTAGTCACATTTCCCACCCCCTGCTTTGCTGATCCTAATCTGGGTTCCCACCCTGCCACCTGGGCTGCATAGCAGCTTTGTGGCCACGGGCAAATCCCTCTGCCTCTCTGAGGCTCGACTTCCTTACCTGTAAAATGGGACTAGGAAGGCCTACCACCTGCCAGGGTGGTTGTGAGAATGAGAATGAGCTCATGTCTGTGGGAACACTTGGTACACTGCGGGGGTTTTGAGCCAGGGTGTCATCACCATCATCATATCATGGCTGTCTTGCAATGTCTAGAAGGGGAGCCCAGGGGCTGGGGATGGTCCAGAGAAGAGAGGGGCTCCCAACCCGACCCTCTGACTCTGCTAGAGTTAGAGCCTCTCTAATTAACTCCTGCTGGCAGGGGTTTCCTGCAGGACATGTTTGTCTACCACAAAAAGCCAGGTGAGGCTTCCAGGGGCCGCCCACTGGCCCTGACACACGGGGGAGGAATGATGAATCACAGCTCTCTAACAGCCTTGCTGACAGGCCTCTTGGCCAGGCCTAGCAGGGGTTGCAAAGGGCTGCCAACAGGGCAGTGGGGCCACTGGGCTCTTGAAAAGCCAAAGAAAGATTAGGAGGGAAGGGAAGAAAAGCGAGGGACGAGAGGAAAGAAAAAACAGCATAAAGCGGGGAAAGATGAATTGGCACTGCAGATAAGAGGATAGTGGTCCAGAACAGCTGCCGATCTGGGTGTATGCAGTATGCAATAGGTGAAGCTTGTTTTGCAAGGTGGGAAAATTCTAGAGATCGGCTGCTCAAAAATGTGAATACATTGAATTCTCCTCTACTGTACTTAAAATTTAGTTGAGATAGCAAATTTTATGGATTGTTTTATAGTAAGGATAAAATTTAAAAATTGTAGAATTTTAGAAGGGAAGGGGAAGAAGGAAAAGAAGAGAAGGCGGGGGGGGGG
>NW_022196900.1:7314739-7325487 GCF_008632895.1 Mastomys coucha
GTGGGCGGAAAGAAAGGGCAAGGAACAGGAAGAAAAGAGAATGGAAGGGAAGGAGGAAGTGAAAGGAAGGAGAGAGGATTGGGAAAGAGATGCCAGAAAGAAAAAGAGCAAGAAAGGGAGACAAGAAGTAAAAGGACGTAGCGAAGGGACACAATTTCCCAGCCCGAAGACCGCTCCCGGGGGCGTGGCCTCCCCGTGACGTCAGCGCGCCGTGCCGCCGCCGCCCCCGGCCGCGCGTTGTGAAATCGCGGGGCGCGCTGGTGGCCGCCGGCTCGGTCGGGCCGCGCTCCCTGGGTGGTTGCGAGTCCCTCGGCCTCTGGCCCCCGGCCCAGCCAGCCCCGGCGGCGGGGCAGGGCGGTAATTGCCGCGAGACGCGGCGCTTATCCGGGCGCGTTGTGCAAGGCCGCGGGAGCGGGACCCGGGGCGGCGGCTCTCACGCTCCGCTCCGGGCCCGCGGGCTGTCCACCTCCGTCCTCCTGGGGACCTTCCGCCGCCCGGCGAGCGGGAGAAACCCCGCGGGCGCCCGCCGCTGCTCGCGCACATTCTGCGTGGTCGAGACTGGATCCAAAGGCACCTGCCGCCAACCCCGAGAACGCAGTTCAATCCCCAGGCTCCACCTAGTGTAAAGAGAGAACTGATTCCCAGTTTGTCCTCTGACTTCCACGCATATGCTATGACACGTCGGGCACCCCATCTTCTTTAGGGAAGGGACTAGGTGCCTTGCAGCCTCTCCAAGACTATACAGATCCCAGCGACCACTTGTAGCCTATACCTGTCTTGTGGGTTGAGTATTTATGCAATGTCCCAAGTTGAACACTGTCATCTTCCCCTTCTAAAGCCATACAGCCACTCTGGGTTCTGCATATCTTGGTCATTCAAGATGGAATTATTCTTACCTATCTCTTCTACTCCCCAAGGCCTGTCCATAAATGTTCCTTCCGACTCCCAGTTCTACCATTGGTGGTCCTAACCCTGATCACTGCCATATTAGTTAGATATTAGTCACGTAGGACTGCAACCTCCTAACTTGTCACTCTCTGTTCCTCTGATTCACTCTATGCTGAAGACCAGCGTGTACTTTCAAGAACACACACCTTACCATTCTGCTATGTTACAAATATTTATATTGCCCCAGGTTTGCCCTTTGAAACACTAACCCCAAAATGATGGCATTAGGAAGTGAGACCTTTGGGAAGGTGACTATAAATAGGCTTGTTCTTATAAAACAGACCCAAGGGAGCTTGTTACTTCTTCTACCTCTAGGGGAGACAAGGAGAAGTCATAATATGAACTGAGAAAGATCACCCATTCTAACTAGGATCTTGATGCTACATTCAAAGCCTCGAACTTGTGAGGAATGTGTTTGTGTTGTTCGTAAGTCACCCGGCTACGGCATCTTTTTATAGCTATTTCCTACTGTCCGATTGTCCCGGTAGTTACCTGCCCTCCAAACTGTAGCCACACAGACCTTATTTCTGCTCTCAGTTTATGTGTGGGGGGGGGGGGGGGGAGAGAAGGAGAGGGAGAGGGAGAGGGACGTACCAGGCAGCATGTGTGAACTTCAGAGAACAACTCGGTAGAGTCAGTTCTGTCCTTCTTCCTTTAGATAGGTTTTGGGATCAGACTCAGGTCACTAGGCCTGCACAGGAAGCACCTTAACCCACCAAGCCATCTTGCCAGTCCTATGTGCTCCTTTTGTACAGAGTATTTTTGGGAGGATCCACTTATCTATACATCTCAACCCAGACACTCCTTGTACGTAGATTTCCCCTGACCTCCCCAACTCACAACTACCCAGGCATCTTTCCTATTTGCTCACAAAATAAGAATGCTTGGGCTCTTAGGGTGAGTTGTTTTATGTTTTTTTGTTTTTTTATACAGTCATATGGATTAAGTTTTAATTAAAATTCATACAAAGAGTGAGGTGCAGTGGTGAACGCATGTAAAACCAGCACTTGAGAGGCAGAGGCAGAAAGCTTGCCAAAACTTCCAGGCCAGCTTGAACTACTGGGTAAGACCCCCATCTCAAAAATAATGCTCACCTTGAATTCAGTGCATCTAGAAGAAAGAAATCTGGGCAGTATCTGAAAGGCTATCTGCCAAAATCTTAATAGTGATCCTCTGAGAATAATGGGATTATAAGATATTTTAATCTTACTCATTTTGCCGACCTGTCTCTTCTGCATTTATCTCATTATGAGATTTATAAATGAAAAAAAAAAAAGTTCGTTGACTGGCCATTTGTAATCACAAGCCTAAGGCAACTGGCTAAGGTAAATTGGGTTTTTTTGGCGCTCCTTGCCAACTTGAGAGGGGAGGAGTCTACATGCGGAGGTAAAAATGCCTTCTGTTCCCAGTTCAAGTACACAGCAGGAGGAGAAGGCGGCGGCTGCTTTGGTAGAAATGGATGCTGTAGGAATATTCATTCATTGAAGAACTTAGCTAGGGGCTTTCTAAGCTGATAGTATTCATCAATGCCTTGGAGATCTAATTCCACCCCCTCACCTTGGAACCTGAAGACTTGGTGGCCTGCCAGACCTGCCGGATCACACAGGGAGGTGATGGCAGAGCTGGAATTTGGATGCGTTCCCTCATTCCCTGGTTACTGCTCATTCCAGCATATGTTCCCACCCATCCCCAATCATGAGCCTTACACATACACACACACAGTCAAACATTCAACTCTGCAGCTGTTAAACTCCAGTCTCACAGTTACCTGCAGAGCGCTTGCTAAGCATTCTTCCATAACTGTCCTTTGTAAAATCTCACGTGTTGCATTGTCTTCCCCCTTTGAAAGAGGCATGAGCATCCTCCGCTCTGTAAGGACCCTGGGATTCAAGGGAGTAATTTTCTCAAGGTCAAGTATTAAAACCAGAATTCAAGGACTTCCAGGAAAGCCCTCCCTGCCCGGGAGTTCCTTGGTCCACACTGCCATACCAGGATCCGTGTCTGGTTTTATTGCAGCACAGAAGTGGTTTTGAGAGCTTTAAAGTCTGCTGGGTCTCCATTTCACGCAAGCCGTGTTTAAGGGTAGTTTAAAGCATGACCTCTGCAAGCTGGATCCTGGCTCTGCCACCTGGGTATTGTGCAACTTTGGGCAAGTTACTTAGCTTCTCTGTGCCTCGGGTTTCTCCTGTGCAGAGGGTGGGTAATAACAGCCCTTAATTCACAGAGATAGGACAAGGATTCGGTGAGTTACAACATGAAAGCACATGAAACGGTGCCTGGCACGTGGAGAGCTCTTCCAAGGGCATTAACTTCATTATCGCTTATCATATTATTATGATTATGAAGCACTTGGATCTTAGGATAGCGAATAAGGGCCAGCAAGATGGCCCAGCAGGAAAGGGTGCTTGCTGCCAAGCCTGACAGCCTGAGTTCAATCCCCAACATTCTTGTATGTGGTGGAAGGAGAGAGCCAATTTCCATAGGTTGTCTGCCTCATGTATGCTATCATATGTATGTACACACATAATTCACTACATACAAGCAAATGTAATAAAAAAAAAAAAGTGACCACTAAGACAGAAATGTCTTCCTGAAGGGACGCACCTGGGAAGGATTGTCTGGAAGCCATACATAATCAGAAGTTAGCAATGTGGCAGATTCAGTAACATACATGCGAATGTCACTTGTCTGAGGGATTGACAGAGTTGGGGATGGAGCCCAGCTCCCCTGAGCCTGCTGCTGTTTCTCCTCACTGTTTGGAATTTACCTCTGCACTGAACATGTAGGCGTGATCTGAAGTCTTTCCACATGGCACCAAAAAGAGGTTCCTGAGGCCACGGCTGCCCCAGCCGACGATGTTACTAATGTGGAAATAGCCAATAAACATTCACCAAATGAGTCAATGAATCAAAGGTGTGAGGGAGAAGCCTGCCAACTTTCTCCTCAGCTCTCATTTCCTCCATGTGTAGGCATGAAGCAATGGCAGGGCAAGATGTCTAGAGAAGCCCTGGGAGACAGCTGCCCGTCCATTCGTCAGGCTCAAAATGATGGCTAATTTGGGCAGCACCACCGGCTGCCTCATCCCTGGCCACAGTAGCTTCTGCAACCCCCCCCCCCCCAAAAAAAAAAACCTTTCAGCTCAGTCTAGCACTGTCTTTTTAAATGGCACGTGCCTTTAATCCCAGTGCTTGAGAGGCAAAGGCAGGCAGATTTCTGAGTTCGAGGCCAGCCTGGTCTACAGAGTGACTTCCAGGACAGCTGGGGCTATACAGAGAAACCCTGTCTTGAAAAAAACAAGCAAACAAAAAACTAAAACAAAAACAAAAGAAAAGAAAAAATTAATTTATATTACATTTAATTGTGTATGTGTGTTTTGTATGGGGGTGTGCATGCATGTGTACAGGTTCTCATGGAAGCCAAAGGCTTGATCCCTTGGAGCTGGAAGTATTGGCAGCTCTGAGCCACCCAGTGTGGATGCTAGGAACTGAACTCAGGTCCTCTGTGAGAGCAACCAGTGCTCTTAACCACTGGGCAATCTTTCCAGCCCATTCTGCCACTTTCACAATTGTACTGTCCATATTTGCCCAACTCTACCGAGAAGATGGATCAGCTGTGTTTCCAGCAGAAAAAAGCAAAGCAGGACACGTGGCTGTTCACCAATGGAGGAGACTAGGACCCCAAGAAAGGGAGAGACCACAGTGTAGTAGGCGGCCTAACAGCACCAAGTATATCCTCTCCCGAATCCCTGGAACTGTGAATCTTACTTTGTGTGGCAATAGGGTCTTCACGGGCATGGTTATATTAGGAATTTTAATGGGGAAACAGCCCCATGTCCGCCTCTCTGGGTTTAAATCACGACCTACCTACTGTTCATCACCATGGCCTTGGTCCACTTACCTCTGTGGACTTTACTTCTCTCATGGGTAGAACGGATGTATTTGTTCCTCTGTGGGAGTGCTGGTATTTGGTTCTTCCTTCCTGGGCACCAGGGAGTCTTAACTTCCTGCCTCCTTGCAGTAAGGCAGCACCATGTTGCTAGTTCTGACTAATGAACTGTGGGCAGTATGAAACACACACACACACACACACACACAAGATTCATACACACACAGGACCTAGACCCCATATTCACTAGCTCATTATAGCTGTCAAATGTGAAAAGTGTTCTCTGATTCAAGAATATGATGAAACTCTGTCCCTTCCAACACTCACCCTCCAGAATTCTTTTTTTTTTTTCTGAGACAGGGTTTCTCTATGTAGTCCTGGCTGTCCTGGAACTCACTCTGTAGACCAGGCTGGCCTTGAACTCAGAAATCCACCTGCCTCTGCCTCCCAAGTGCTGGGACTAAAGGCGTGTGCCACCACTGCCCAGCCACCCTCCAGAATTCTTAAGCATCATATGACAAACAAAACAAAAATTCAGTAAACGGGGTGGAGGGAAGAGTCTAGAAAGGGTCGCTGGGAGCACTGGGACCGTGTGGGGCATAGAGCGCAGCTGCAGAACATTTTCACGTGGTACCCAGAGCAACAGCAATGCACACAGATGAGCCTGTTCATGAGAGTACTTAGCCTAGTGAGAGTGGGTTCCTACCCAACATTTCTTTTCAGAATAAATGTGGAAGGTTACTTTTTATTTTTTTATTTTTTTAAGTAAATAACTACTGGCTAAACTCACAGGTGTCTTCTGGATACAGGAAAAAAAAAAAAAAAAAAACTATAAAGAAAGACCCTAAAGGCTAAAACGTTAGGCAGTTTCCCTGGCATGTTGAAAAAAGCGTGGGCGTTGGGCCTAGATAAGGCCACAGTTTGATTCCAGGTCCCCTACTTGCCAGCAGTGTGACCTCATTCTCAATTTCAACGGGTTGTTTCCTTAGGGCTTTTATAGGGTCACCATGTTGACCTCCCAGGGTGATGCGAGGGTGAGGGCTCAGTTTACCCCTTGTGACTTTGGTTGAATTCCTCCTTAACTTTATTATTTGGTCCAGTCTGGAGATCTAGGGGCTCAAACACAGAGCCCAATAGGATCAGAAAGGGTTTTTTAAGAAGCTCTCATCTAGTCCAGCAACTGACACTCTGAGATCCACAATCCATGAGACGAGGAAGTGCCAGGAGCTGATGGGCAGACACAGGACAGAGATGGCCCTGTGAGGAGGAGGGGAAGGAGACAGATCTTGAGCTCTGAGTGAGATTCCAACCAGCTCTGGTAAGGACCGCATGCTACCCGGTTGCCTCACCCTGAGCCTCAGTTTCCTCTTTAGTAACAGGAATGCTACCGCCTACCTTTTGCTATGCCGCTGGATTAAGTGGGATAAAGCGGAGGAAGCACCTCCCACACTGCCAGGTTCATATTAGGCACTGGCTAAATGGAGCCAATTACTTTACATTGTGCTGGATAATGAAGCCTTGGTGGGTGGCCTCCTTCCATAGAGGAGCCGTCTTCCTCCCTGTGACTCACCTCCAGGGCACTGCCCACAGCAAGGGTGTCCCAGGCTCCTGAGCAGGTTGGAACCACCCAGCTCTCTGGGGAAAGGCCTTGATTCAAAGGAGAAGATCATCTCCAGCTCCCTCTTCCCACACCCATGTTGCAAACCCTTTGGCCCTTCTGAGAAGGAGCACAATTTCTCCAACATCAGAACTGGGCCCGAGGTCCAGATTCCTTCTATCTGAGGAGCTAGACCATCAGAGTCAGCTGCAAGCTCAAGAGTTGAGAGGCTACCTACCAAGAAGAACCGAAGATTAGAGTTTGTCACCCTGTGAACCACTTCCCAAACCATTTACCCCTAGACCTCAGAGTCCTGAGACCAAGAAAATGGAGGGATGACCATAAAAAAAAAAAATTAAAATGCTAGAAGCTGGATAAGTGCCATACACTATAGTCCGAGCTACTCTGGAGGCAGAGGTAGGCATTTAGTGCCAGCCTAGGCCCCGTAACCAAAACCTATCTCCAAAATGGAGAGCAAACAAAAACTCACCAGGATGGCACAGACTATATAGTGCAGACACTGGTATGGTTCTGGTTTCCCCTTACTGGGCCACTGTTAATTTTTTGCTTGCTGAGCTGTTCAGGGGCCTTAGGAGGAATCCAGAGGCCACTCAGGTACCCAGAAGTCACATCGCATTAGGAGCTGAAGGCAGATGTGCTGTGTCAATTCCAGGCCTCATCGGCCAGGTTCCATGTCTTCTCTTCCTGGCTCCCATCCACTGCTGAGGACATGGCTAGAACTAGGTGCCCTATAGCCCAGTCTACCTTCCTCTGGCTAGCCAGCCAGGGTGAAAGCTAGCACTTCCCTGCCCTAGTGGTGGAATAAGGGTCAAGGTGAAAAGAGAACAAAAGGCTTGGAGGGCCGGTATTTTCTATAGTAGAGATGGCTCTCCTCTGGTCTCCCTCCAGCCCTGAGTGCTGACACGTGCTGGTTTCACCTCAAAGTTTCTCTGGGTCTCTGTCCCTGATGGCTATCCACATTTCCATAGAAGAGGCCAAGTCTTGTGATTAAAAAAAACAAACAAACAAACAAACACAACAAAAGCTTTCGACCTATAATGTACACAGCATAAACTTCACCTAAATGCACAATACAGATTATAGTGCATTTGTGGGTTATATGAGCCACCACTACAGTACAGTTTTAGAACATTCTCCATCATCTCACATAGATCCCTTCTGCATTTGCAGTCAGTCCTAGCCCTGGGGGTAAGAGATGACCATACTTCTATACAGTTACTTTCTCTGGACATTTCATGTGATCAGAAGAACATAGCCTGTGGTCTCCTATGCCTGGCTTTCTAGTATAATTTTGTTAATTATCCGTGTCTTAGCATGCATGAGTGTTTCAGCTCTTCATTTGTTTTGCAGCCCCAGCATCTTGCCAATACTAAGTACATAGTAGGTGTTCAGGAAGCCAAGGATCGCTTTGAGAGATCAGATTCCCTTCCACGCACGATGAGCCAAAACTTTCCGGTCATCCTGGGCAGCTGAGGGCTGGGTACTGACCTCATGCCTCTTGCCAATGACCCCAATCTCAATTTGTTTATAAACCCATGACTGGCAGCAACTGATCTGCTGGCTCCTGAGCCTCTTCATCCACTTGTGAATCTGCTCTGACCCCGTCTCCTTCTGACTAAACCCACACTGACTAATTGCCCCTGGAGTCAACCGCTTTCATCAATCTCGATGAACAGGAAAAGAGTAACAACAAGATGCAAAGAAAAGTGGTTGAGGTGGTTCATCCTACAATCCTGACACTCTGAAGGCTGAGGCAGGAGCAAGTCCAGGAATTCCAGGTCAGCCTGCAGTACAGAATGAGACCCTGTCTCAACAAAGAATGAGATAGCCTAAGAAGCCAGACATCTACTCTGAATGGGGAGACTTCACAATTGCCATTTTGTCTTTGGCAATTTTGAGAAGGAAAGGGGTTGATTACACTTGGTGTAGGTGATGTTGAATAGGAATAGTCGTCTAGAACACAAAGTGTTCAGTATTAGCCATACCTCCAGACCTCCCAGCCTCAGACCTGACTAAACTCAAACATCTATCAAGTTGTGTTAAGGGCTGTGTTAGCCATAAGGGGTAGAGAGCAAAGATTTATAAATGCCTGATTTTCAGATTGTGTCCGTGTGTGTGTATGTGTGTGTGTGTGTGTGTGAGAGAGAGAGAGAGAGAGAAAGAGAGAGAGAGAGAGAGAGAGAGAGAAAACAAGAATTACATTTACAATGGTCTACAACCCTCAGCTATATATACTCCCCATGTCTTCCTTATTGTAAATAAACTGTGTAACTTCAGATGGTAACCCCTACCTACCAACCAACCCTGACATGCACTAATCTACAAATACATATTCATGTATAGAGAATTATATCCTAGCAGTCCTTTTGTGTCTTTTCTCACTGAGCATTTTTCCAAGGGTCATCCAAGTGTTAGCATGCATCAAAGTTACATTCCATTTTTTGACTGTTTAATTCAGTCAGTTTAATTTGTGTGTGCATCTTATATTATTTTTTATTTCTTTTTATTTTATGCATATGAGAATTTGTCCTTGCACCAAGTGTGTGCAGTGCCTTTGGAGGCCAAAAGAAGGCATTGGACCTATTGAGACAAGAGTTCCTAATGGTTGTTAGCCACCATTAAAACTGAGCCATTTCTCCAGTCCCTGTCTTAGCTGTTTTAAAATAATGGCACTGTGGTGGTTAAGGGAAATCACTCAGGTCAATAAAGTGATCTCCATGTAATCGTGAGGATTTGAGTTCAGTCCCAGCACCCACATAAAACCCTGGGGTATAGTGATGCCTGCTGATAGTCTCAGAACTGAGAAGGTGGAGATGGGACCTCCCTGAGGCTCAGTGGCAGGCAGCCCAGCCTAATCAGAATTTAAAACTATTTAAACACTATTTAGAACCCAGGTTTAAATCCCAGGTCCCAGGGAGAGTCCTTGTCTCAAAAAAAGATAGTGGATGTCACTTCTGAGAAATAATGCTCAAAGTTACCCTCTGTACTACACATGCAAGTGCACATACACACACTGCCACCTTCACACACAGACACACACATGCATACACACACCATATACACACCACACACACACACACCACAGTCACTCACTCACACATACACGTCATACACACACCACAATCAATCTCTCCATCTCTCCCTCTCCCTCTCCCTCTCTCTCTCCCTCTCCCTCTCCCTCTCCCTCTCCCTCTCCCTCTCTCTCTCTCTCTCTCTCTCTTTCTCTCTCTCTCTCTCTCACACACACACCATGCACACACCACAATCATTCACTCACATACACACACACACAAAGTACAATAGCACAGTGAACCTTCTTTACTTTGTCTGAAAATGTGTTTTCTATTCTTTGATTCCTTAGAGAAGAATTGTAGGATGTGTGCTAAATACAAGTATTTGGAATTTTTAAGTTTTTGAGACAGGATCTCATGTAGCCTAGGCTGGCTTCAATGTCACTATGCAGCCAAGGGTAACCATGAACTCCTGTTCCTCCTGTTTCTATTTCCCAAGTACTGGGGTTACAGGTGTGACCCACCACAGCTATGTGTGTTTAGCTTTTTGAGAAACTACCAAATCATCCCCAACAGTATCTGAACTATTTTACAACCCACCAACAAGGAAGACATTCCTAATGTCTTCATATCATCCCTGTGATGCTTAGTGTGGTCAGCCTGACAAACACTAGAATCACCCTGGAGACAGACCTCCAATTTTCTCATCTGAGGTGGGGAGACCTGACTACATGGGCAGCACTATTCCCTAGATGGATCCTGTACTGCTTGAGTGGAGGATAGGAGCTAGGCTAGCCTCCACTCATCATTTTCTGCCTCCTGGCTGTGAATGAAGTGTGGTCAGCTGCTTCCTGTCCCCTTGTCTCTCCTCACAGCCCCATGATGGACTGAACCATGAGCCCAAATAAACCTTTTCTTAAATCGCTTTTGTCCGAAGATTTTTATCACTTAAATGAGAAAAGAAATTAAGAATTCTATGTGAATTTTAAGTTGAGTTTTCCTTTCTTGAAAGGAATTGTAGTGGCTTAATTATAAAAAGTCTTCCACAGGCCCATGTTTTGAGAACTTAGCAAGTGGAATAATTTTGAAGGCTGTGGAGCCTTTAGGAGATGATGCCTGCCAGGCAGAAGGAGATCAGTGAGGGCAGGTCTTTAAAGGACGTATCTGCTTTAGCTTCTGACATGTATCTCTGCTTCCTGTCTGTGCCACGTGCACCTCTCCACCTGCTTCCTGTCAATCCCATGTGCACATATCCACCTGCTCCCTGTCTGTGCCATGTGCAAATC
>NW_022196900.1:7326297-7326543 GCF_008632895.1 Mastomys coucha
TCCTGTCAATCCCATGTGCCCATATCCACCTGCTCCCTGTCTATCCCATGTGCACATCTCCACCTGCTCCCTGTCTATCCTATGTGCACATCTCCACCTACTTCTTGTCAATCCCATGTGCACATCTCCACCTGCTTCCTGTCTATCCCATGTGCACATTTCCACCTGCTTCCTGTCTATCCCATGTGCACATCTCCACCTGCTTCCTGTCTATCCCATGTACACATATCCACCTGCTCCCTGTCT
>NW_022196900.1:7333142-7348424 GCF_008632895.1 Mastomys coucha
CTCCACCTGCTCCCTGTCTATCCTATGTGCACATCTCCACCTGCTTCCTGTCAATCCCATGTGCACATATCCACCTGCTTCCTGTCTATCCTATGTGCACATCTCCACCTGCTTCCTGTCAATCCCATGTGCACATCTCCACCTGCTTCCTGTCAATCCCATGTGCACATCTCCACCTGCTTCCTGTCTGTGCCATGTGCACATCTCTGCCTGCTTCCTGTCTATCCTATGTGCACATCTCCACCTGCTTCCTCTCTGTGCCATGTGCACATCTCCACCTGCTTCCTGTCAATCCCATGTGCACATCTCCACCTGCTCCCTGTCTATCCTATGTGCACATCTCCACCTGCTTCCTGTCTATCCCATGTGCACATCTCCACCTGCTTCCTGTCAATCCCATGTGCACATCTCCACCTGCTTCCTGTCTGTGCCATGTGCACATCTCCACCTGCTCCCTGTGTATTCTATGTGCACATCTCCACCTTATGCTTCTGCCACCATGTGCTTCCTTATGATTCTCCACCATAACAGACTTAAATCTTTGAAACAATGAAGATAAAGACTTCTTAAGTTGTCACAACAATAAGAAAAGTCACTAATATAGAAAATTGTTACCAGGGATGGGGTTTGCTATGATAAACCTCATGACATCATCCTAAGGCCTTTAGAACTTATTTTCTTGAGTAATGTGGAAATGTTTGAAGATGTGTACTAGAGAAATGTTAGAATAGTGTAAGCTCTGCTGCATGGGTGATTCTGGTGAGAGTTCAGATGACCAGAATGCCTGAAGAAATGTAGGCAGTAAAGAGCTTGCTCATGAAATTACAAATAGGAATGAAGAAACTATTGGTGATTGAAGTAGAGACCATTTGTGTAATACTGTGTGGGGCTTGGGTTGTCACAATGTTCTAAAGTTGATTATGGAGACAATTGCACACATCTGTGAATGTACCAAAACATTAAATTGTATACATTAAAGGGATGAATTGGGCCAGGTGGTGATGGTGCATGCCTTTAATTCCCTCACTCAGAAGGCAGAGGCAGGTGGATCTTGGTGAGTTCAAGACCAGCCTGATCTACAGTCAACCAGGGCTACACAGAGAAACCCTGTCTAACAAAACAAAATAATGGCAAAAATGATGAATTGGAGGTTTTTGAATTTGTATTCAGTGTGGCTTTGGCTTTTAAAGCAAAGCTTGGCCTGGAAAAGACAGTTCCATGGTTAAGAGTCTCTAGTGTTCTGGACCCGGGTTCAGTTCCCAGCACCCACGTTCAGGTGGCATGCAACCACCTGTAACTGTAGTTTTAGGGGATCTAGTGCCCTCTTCTGTCCTCTGCAGGCATCACACACACACACACACACACACACTCATTCTCTTTCTCTCTCTCTCTCTCTCTCTCTCTCTCTCTCTCTCTCTCTCTCTCTCTCTCTCTCTCTCTCTCTCTCTCTCTCTCTCTTTGTCACCAATTAGCCCTGCCGTTGGATAGTGGAAGGTGTTTGATATGCACATGTTACTTTATAGGAGCTTCACCTGTGAATGTCATGACAGCAGTGTGTCTCTGCAGTACAGCTAGAGAAAATACATAAGTTGGCAATGTCCTCTGACCAGCCAAGCTCAGGTTCCTAGGCACACTTTAGCATCTCCCGAATACTGGCTCTACAAAGGAAGGGAGTAGCTGCTGAGGATTCAGCTGTGGGTCATCTATTCTCACATGACACAAAGGAGTGTGTTCTTTCTGCTCCCTCTCTTCTGTCCTCCCACCATGCTCTGGGAATTTGTCACTAAGAAAACTGCATTTGTTCAGTGGAAATTCATTAACTATCCATTGTCATTACAGTAGCCTTGTAAAAGGCTGTACTTATAAGTTATTTGTCCATAGAAGAAGACTGTGATCCTGTCTCACTTCCTGGCCAGTTGATGGAGACCTGAGATACTGTGGGATTGGGAGTTAAAAAGTTTCTTCATGCTAACAACATGCAAGACTCAGAAACCTGGACCAACTCAAGGCTCTGCCTCCTACCCAGCCCTCTTCCCTGTAAAGCATTGATGACCTGGTATCTTAGTTAGTGTTTTATTGCTGTGAAGAAACACCATGACCAAAGCAACTCTTATAAAGGAAAACATTTTATTGAGGATGACTTACAGTTTCAGAGATTTAGTCCATTATCATCATGGCAGGAAGCATGACAGTGTGTGGGCAGATATAGTGCTGGAGAAGGAGGTGAGAGTTCTACATCTTGATGCACATGCAGCATAAGGAAACTGTATGCCACACTGGGCATAGCTTGAGCATAGGAGACCTCAAAGCCCACCCCAATAGTGACACACTTCCTCCAACAAGGCCACACCTACACCAACAAGACCATTCCTCCTTGTTTCTAAATCTTATTGTTTCTAAATCAAAATATGGGTATAACTCAGGATGTAACTCAGTGGGTAGAGTCCTTGCTTGGCAAACAGAAAGCTCTGGTTGATTCCCAGCACTGCATAACAGGGTTTGGTGGTCCACACCTGTAATCTTGGGGAGTGGAAGTAGCAATGTCAGAAGCTCAAGAACATCCTTGACTACATAATAAATTAAAAGACAGGGTAGCATGAGACCCTGCCTCAAAAAAAGGAAACAAGAAAAGGAAACATGTTGGGAGAGAAGGAAATCCCTCCTACTTCATACTTCAACATGGATGACCTTGAGGACATGCTTAGTGAAATAAGACAATCACAAAAGAAAGTAAGGACTAGAAAGATGGCTCAGAAATTAAGAGTACCTGTCGTTCTCCCCTGTGCCCACAGAGCAGCTCACAGCTCTCCATAACTCCAGTTCCATGGGATCCAGCTTCCTCTTCTGGCCTCCATAAACACTGCAAGTTTGAGGGGCATATACATGCATGCAGGCCAAACACTCATACACATGAAATTTAAAAAAAAAAAAAGCCTGCTGGGCATAGCAGCATATATCTTTAATATCCTAGCACTCAGGAGGCTTCTGCAAATGGAAGCAAATGGATCTCTATGAATTTGAGACCATCCTTGATACATAGTGAGTTGCAGGCCAACAGGGGCTATACAGTGAGATCCTGTCTCAAAAGCTGAATATGCAGGATCCTGTTTACTTATGAGATCTACAGTAATGGAATTCATAGGTATTAAAATTAAAATGTGGTTGCCAGGGGCTCTGGGAAAGGGAAGGAGGAATTGTGTTTAGTTTCAGTTTCGTGAGATGGAAGAGACATATTCGGTCTGATGCTGATGGACTATTGTCTTGCCTCTTTTTGCCAAGACCTATTTTTTAATGATGTTTGCTGGGCCAGCAACACAGCTCAGTACTTAAAAACACTTGTAATGTTCAACAGTGGGACCACGCAGCTGAAGAGCAGAACTGAAGAACAGTAATGAAAGTTGTCCTCTGACCTCTATGTACACACCGACACTCACACACCACACAACAGATACACAGTAATAATAAATAAAGTGTGCCTGGCACTTGGGAGAGTGGCAGCGACTTGTCTGGATTTGACATGACCTGGCAGCCATAACTTTATCATTAGTGGCTCATCTAGACTCCCAGTAAGCAAAGGTTTTCACTCACAGAAGTCCCTGCTCTTTTCCCAGCACCTGAACTTGCAATCCAGGAGTGGAACAGCTTGGTGCAACTCCTGCCATTCTCCTCTCTCCCTGGGGTGCTCCCACCCAGTGCTCCAACCATCCGTAACTGACTCCCCAAGGTGCCATCTTCTCATCCCTTGCAGTCCAAGCCCCTGGGGTAGACATAAGCTATCCTCATCTTCCCACCACTGCTGACATTGGTTCTCCTGCTTCTGAGAACCCTCATTCTGTCAGGTCCCCCAACAGTATACAAGTTCCAGAGAGCAGAATGCCTAGCAGAAGTGTGTCTGGGTGGAGGCTAAACGTTTCCACCAGACAACCCTTCAGCCATGTCCACTTCACTTCAGCCTTAAAGCACAGAGTCCTTCCTGCCCACTGTTGCTCACTCCCCACTCAGCACTGGATGCTCCCTGAAGGAAGGAAACAGTCTGCCTTCTCTGTACCTATGGAATTCATCACGGGAGTTTACATGGGCTTGAGACAAAAAACATGTTGAACTAAACTACACTTAACTATTTTAAAAAATACTTACATGCTAAAATATCAATCACGATATTTATGGGAGAGAACTAGAAGTGGCTTAAGTGTCCAACAACAAGGAAATGCCTGAATTAATTGTAACGATGGTGAATGAAGCATTTTGTGGGCATCAAAAGAAAAAAAGACATGAGCAATGAGTAACAAGAGAGGAAACTTATGAAGTGCAGTTAAGCGGAGAAAGTGGGTCACAGAAATGCCTGCACACTTGGATTGCTGTGATAATTATCAGTGTGTGCTGCATGCTAAGCACTTCACAAACATTATCTCATATAATTCATATGGCTTTGGAATTAGGTATGAACAGCTCATCACACATTTTAAAGGACAGGAGATTTTAGCAGGTAAGTCACACGCTCTGGTTGCTGTGCTAAACAAGCATGATGCTAACCCAGGTGGTCTGTGCACGACTTCTCCCTCCCTGATGTCATCATTCTAGAAAAATCAGCTTTATAGGGATAGCAATACTCACAGCAAGACAAAAGCTGAAAGCTAGAAACCGGGCCAGCAGGGGATAGGCACAGGGTAAATCATCTTATAAAGTACTGTCTGAATGGTAATGCCAAAGTCTTTTTGAGGATAGGAAGGAAAATGCTGGTGGGAGTGGAAGAGATTCTAGAGACAGAATTCAGCTGAAAGGTGTCTCTGAGAATAAATGTTCAAGCTAATGAGGACAATAAACAAAGTGAATGGGTGGCTAGGTGGATAGATGGATGTAGGAATGGATGGATGGGTGAGTGGGTGGATAGATGGGTGGGTGGATGGATGGATAGGTGGATGGGTGGATGAATGAAGGAATGGGTGGATGGATGGATGGATGGATGGATGGATGGATGGATAGATGGATGGATGAAGGAATGGATGGATGGATGGATGGTGGATGGATGGATGGATGGATGGTGGATGGATGGATGGTGGATGGATGGATGGATAGATGGATGGATGGTGGATGGATGGATGGATGGATGGATGGATGGATGGATGGATGGATGTGTGGATGGATGGATGAGCCCTAAGAGCCATGCATCTATCTGTTGGGAGAAATAGTGGGCTGTTTCTTGGAAGAGCATCCAAATCCTAAGAGTGAGTTTGTGCTTGTGCGCACACACACACACACACACACACACACACACACACACGCATGCATTTATGTAGGGCTTGGAAGATAGGAGGAAGAGACAGGAGCCCTTGAGAAGCTAATGAGGAAAGAATGGACTTAGAGAAGGGAGTAGCGAGAGGAGATAGGACTTAGGCTTCTGTGGCAGCTTGAATTTGATCATTCTGTCAGCTCTGACCCCATCTAGACAGCACAGCGTAGGTCCTGGGTGGAGATCCCCACACAGCTCACAGAACTCGGCCATCCGGCTGCACAGCCCCAGCACATTCCACCCACTCTGGTGTTCAGGTCTGCCTTTGCTCCCTTCCCTGACAGGCTCTGGCTTCCTGTAGACAGCTTATCTGGCAGCTCTATCCCCGCTTTCTCATTCCATCCCACCAGAAACCATGCAGGTGAGTTCTTCAGTGATCTCCACTAAGTTGTTCCTAAGGACCCAGAGTCTGGGTGAGGGGTGAACATTACCCACAGTCTCACCCTTCCCCGGAAAGGTTCAGTCTCTAAGTTTGCTATTAAAGCCCCATCTTAGTCCATTCTGGGTTACTACAACTGAACATCACAGTCTCAAATGCACAATGGACAGAAACCTAACGGTTTACACGTCTAAAAGCTGAAAAGCCAAGTCCACAAGGTTACATCTGACCCAGGTGTCTCTGCTATGTGGGAGGTATCCTGAGAATGACAGGGAGCACTGGGGGACTGATTATGTCCTTTTGTGAGAGCAAAGTCACTGCACTCTAACCTTCCATCAGCACCACACCAGGGATAGAGTCCTGACTACCCCTCATCTCCCACACAGGTAAGGGAAATTAAGGCCCAGCTTTTCTCCCTCATGGAAGTGGCTTTGGGAGCTACTGAAATGATGAATGTATGGGTCCCTTTGTAGGAGATATAGACTTGATGTGAGAAAAGATCCAACGTAGGTTGTAGGTTCGAGTCTCAGCTCCACAGGCCATTCCCTAGGTGACCATGAAAAAGTTAACATCTCTGAATTTCTTTTCTCACCTAAGTGGGGGTGATAGCACTCACCAGTGAAGATGTAGAGAGCAGATCCCAGGATCTTCTATCTTCTGCTCCCCTGGGCAGGAAGCTATAGTACACAGTAGCTCTGCCAACCAGCAGAATGTTAAATGGAGGAGAGCCTACTGAGTGCAGTGTGTGTGTGTGTGTGTGTGTGTGTGTGTTTCTTTGTGTGTCTGTGTATGTATCTGTGTATCTGTGTGTCTGTACGTGTGTGTCTGTGTGTATGTGTCTGTGTGTGTGTCTGTGTGTGTGTGTATGTCTGTGTGTGTCTGTCTGTGTGTGTCTGTGTGTGTGTGTATATGTCTGTGTGTGTCTGTCTGTGTGTGTCTGTGTGTGTCTGTGTGTGTCTGTGTGTGTCTGTGTCTGTCTGTCTGTGTGTGTATCTGTGTGTGTGTGTCCCTGTGTGTCTGTGTATGTGTCTGTGTGTCTGTGTGTCTGTGTGTCTGTATGTGTATCTGTGTGTCTGTACGTGTGTGTCTGTGTGTGTGTATCTGTGTGTCTGTACATGTGTGTCTGTGTGTGTACGTGTCTGTGTGTGTGTCTGTGTGTGTCTGTGTCTGTCTGTCTGTATGTGTACCTGTGTGTGTCCCTGTGTGTCTGTGTATGTGTCTGTGTGTCTGTATGTGTATCTGTGTGTCTGTGTGTCTGTACATGTGTGTCTGTGTGTGTACGTGTCTGTGTGTGTGTCTGTGTGTGTCTGTGTCTGTCTGTCTGTGTGTGTCTGTGTGTGTGTGTATGTCTGTGTGTGTCTGTCTGTGTGTGTCTGTGTGTGTCTGTGTGTGTCTGTGTCTGTCTGTCTGTGTGTGTATCTGTGTGTGTGTGTCCCTGTGTGTCTGTGTATGTGTCTGTGTGTCTGTGTGTCTGTGTGTCTGTATGTGTATCTGTGTGTCTGTACGTGTGTGTCTGTGTGTGTGTGTATCTGTGTGTCTGTACGTGTGTGTCTGTGTGTGTACGTGTCTGTGTGTCTGTCTGTATGTGTACCTGTGTGTGTCCCTGTGTGTGTGTGTATGTGTCTGTGTGTCTGTGTGTGTGTCTGTGTGTCTGTATGTGTATCTGTGTGTCTGTGTGTCTGTACGTGTGTGTCTGTGTGTGTACGTGTCTGTGTGTGTGTCTGTGTGTCTGTGTGTCTGTATGTGTATCTGTGTGTCTGTGTGTCTGTACGTGTGTGTCTGTGTGTGTACGTATCTGTATGTGTGTCTGTGTGTCTGTGTGTGTGTCTGAGTGCATGAGCACATGCTCATGCAATTGTTTCTTAACCAAATAAAGCAAAGGAAGATACAGAGTCAAAGCCAAATTGCCACCAGGGAATGTGGTTTACATGGAAATGAAAAAATTCTGAATAAACAAACTGGCCAGCGCAGGTGTGAAAGGAAGCCTCTGCAGAGCTGGTGTCTGCCTGACACTCACTTCATTTCCCTAACTCCTGAGGGAACAGGCTTTGAAGTATTTGACTGCTGAGCTTCAAGCAAATGCTCAGGGCGAGAGCCATGCTCTCTGTTCACAGTTCTCCATTTAATGGACATCTGCACTGCCGCAAGCAGCTTCTAATCCAGGTCAGACAAATCAGCCTTCAGCTATAGGGAGAGGAACAACTATCCTAAAAAGGTGACATAGGCATCTTTTAAAAGGAAGAAGAGGAGTGAGGGCAAGCCAGGGT
Source organism: Mastomys coucha (assembly GCF_008632895.1). NCBI lineage: Eukaryota > Metazoa > Chordata > Mammalia > Rodentia > Muridae > Mastomys > Mastomys coucha. The sequence continues at coordinate 7,341,079 of NW_022196900.1, forward strand.
CAGGGGGAAGGATATGAAAGGAAAAGCAAGGAGATGGGAAGAAGCCTGATGGAGGATGGGAGATGGGGACATGTGGGGAGCATAGATAGGGGATGGGAGGAGCCTTGATAGGGAATGGGGGATGGGGGAGCCTTGATAGGGGATGGGGGAGTCTTGATAGGGGGTGGGAGATGGGGGGAGCCTTGATAAGGGATAGAAGGGGCCTTGATAGATGGGGGATGGGAGGAGCCTTGATAGAGGCCAGTCTAGCTCCTGAGCACAGGTAGTAAAAGGAGAGAACTCACTTTGAAAGATAACTTCTCACCTACACATGTGTACTATGGCATGAACACACACATACACAACCAATGTAATATATTTATACCTATGACCTAGTGATTCCATTTCAAGGACTCATCTAAAAAATGAGCATTACAACTAGTCACCTACAAACATATTCATTACCACATTAAGGTGTGTTATACTATGTCTCTTATATATGTGCTTGCAATATCAAAATGTTTTGTTTAAATTAAAAATATAGACTAAGGGGTTGTTTCTAGATCTCCTATCCCAGCTTCCCTTCTGTGGATGTCAGTAGCTACTAGAGGATAGTTTACCTGTAATCTGTCTCTGTGCCTCTCTCTATTGAACTAGAGAAAATCACTATTTTTTTATTTAATTATTATTATATGTAAGTACACTGTAGCTGTCTTCAGACACACCAGAAGAGGGTGTCAGATCCCATTACAGATGGTTGTAAGCCACCGTGTGGTTGCTGGGAATTGAACTCAGGACCTTCAGAAGAGCAGTCAGTGCTCTTAAACACTGAGCCATCTCTCCAGCCCTGAAAATCACTATTATTTAAAGTACATGATGTGCCAAGGAATACCTTCAATCCCAACATTCAGGAAGCAGAGGTAGGCAGATTTCTGTGAGTTCAAAGCCAGCCTGGCCTATAAAGTGTGTTCCAAGCCAAGCGAAGGCTACAGAGGGAGATCCTGTATCATCATCACCATCATCACCACCACCAGCACCATCATCCTTTGTGTAAAACCTTTATGCCTAAGAAGCTCCTGTTTCATCTGCCTGTTGGCTCAGTTCATCCAGACCATTGCCACATGAATTACATCTCTTGATATAATCCCTTACTCAAAGATCACCTGCTGCCTGTCCAGTACAAGATGAAGAAGGGGGAGGTGCTTAGCTCCAGCGATGCTCCAGTTTCTGCAAGAAATAACCAGAAATAAAATTGATGCCCATAAGCCTCTTGGGCTCTAACTCCCACTCTGTAGATGTTTAGATCTCAGAGCCTGTTCTGTAGAGGATGCCTATTGCCCATCCAACACCTTCCCTAAGCTGCTAAACTCCTAGTGTGTAGCAACTTCAAGGCAGGGCGGAAGGACAGGATGGCCTCCTAGATGAAGCCATACTATCTGCTCTAGGATCTTCACTTAATTGCTAAACTCAGAGACCCCTCTATAAACAAGGAATGTAAACAATATAAGTATACAAATAAGTCTGTATAAATAAGAACATAAACACGTCTATAATTCTCTTCCTTCCATGGGTTGTTATTAGAGCTCCTACCTAGCTTCTCCCACTGTGAATGGCCCATGCTACTAAAGGGCATTTTACTTAGAGAATAAAGATTTAAGCCGGGCAGTGGTGGCGCACGCCTTTAATCCCAGCACTTGGGAGGCAGAGGTAGGTGGATTTCTGAGTTCGAGGCCAGCCTGGTCTACAGAGTGAGTTCCAGGACAGCCAGAGCTACACAGAGAATACACAGAGGAACCCTGTCTCGAAAAAAAAAAAAGAATAAAGATTTAAAAAACAAAAACAAACAAACAAAAACCCTTTCCCTTATTCATTTATAGATTCAGGACAATTGTAGTCATAATCCCAACAGGGGACTGATAAGATGAATGTAACAAACATGTGTGTCCACAGAATCCTAGACTGCATTATATTTAAGCACATAGAAAGGTTTTTATACATGAGGTTAAAGAGCAGGTTATAAATGAATTCCCATGCAGCAAAAACATACACCAGGATGAATCCAGAACTCATAGTAAGCAGTTTCTGCAGATGCTAAGAATGTCCTAACTTGGGCTGGAGAGATGGCTCAGCGGGTAAGAGCAATGACTGCTCTTCCGAAGGTCCTGAATTCGGATCCTGGTTCGGAGCCACATGATGGCTCACAACCACCCATAATAAGATCTGACGCCCTCTTCTGGTGCGTCTGAAGACAGCTACAGTGAATTATGCCAGAGCAAGCCCGGCCAGAGCAAGCCCGGCCCGAGCAAGCCCTGAGTTCAATTCCCAGCAGCCACACACATGATAGCTCACAGCCATCTCTACAACTACAGTGTACTCATATACATAAAATAAATAAAAAATAAATCTAAAAAAAAAAAATGTCCTAAATGTCCTAACTGTCCTAACTTTCTCTATTTGCCTGAATCCTCTTAGAGGACTTTAAACATATATAGATCAGAAGACACCAGGAGGTCACCATTTGTACTGGCTGGTTTTGTGTGTCAACTTGATACAGGCTGGAGTTATCACAGAAGGGAGCTTCAGTTGGGGAAATGCCTCCATGAGATCCAGCTGTGGGGCATTTTCTCAATTAGTGATCAAGGGGGTAGGGCCCCTTGTGGGTGGTGCCATCCCTGGGCTGGAAGTCTTGGGTTCTATAATAGAGCAGGCTGAGCAAGCCAGGGGAAGCAAGCCAGTAAGGAATATCCCTCCATGGCCTCTGCATCAGCTCCTGCTTCCTGACCTGCTTGAGTTCCAGTCCTGACTTCCTTTGTGATAAACAACAATGTAGAAGTAAGCCAAATAAACCCTTTCCTCCCCAACTTGCTTCTTGGTCATGATGTTGTGCCGGAATAGAAACCCTGACTAAGACACCATTCAACAGCCACCTTAGACTTCAAAGCTTCCCTAGCTAGCAGTTTTGAGGTCAGATGCTCCAGGCTAAGAGAGCTGGACCTAATTGTGCACCTGCCTACTCTCAGCTATCCTGGAGCCCTGAGGAAGGAAGGCTGTAAGTTCAAGACCTGCTTGAGTTACAGAGAGAATTCAAGGCCAACCTGGGAAACTCTGTGAGGCTCTCTCCGTATAGGAAAGGTGGGAGCTGGAGAGATGTGTTGCTCTTGTAGAGGATCTGCGTTTGGTTCCCAGTCCCACACAGCACCTCACAATTGTCTTTAACTCCAGTTCCACCTCTGTAGGCAGCATGGATGTATGTGGTTCACACACATCCAAGCAAAACACTAATGCATGTAAATAAAAATAAATCTGTTTAAAAGCAAGAAGGCATGTAAAAGAATGCTGAGAGTGTGTCTCAGTGGTAGAATGCTAACCTACGGTGAGCAAAGTCCTCGGTCCACAGATACCCAGTACTGCAAAAGAAGACAATTGGCTAAGTAGCTGGGGAGTAAGAAAACAGCTAATGGATAGACAGACAGCATGTGCACACGCACGCCAGAGTAGAACTTTCAGGGGTGGTTATCTGCTTCCCCTTTGTTAAGAGTGGGCCTCTCTCTCACTTAGGGGTGAACTTGGGGATTCTGCTGTCTCCAGCTCCTTTCCTGCTCTAGGAATGGTGCGGCCATGACAGATCCTTGTTACGGCACTGGGACTTTTTATTTGGATTCCTGGCATTAAACTCAGGTCATTGGGCTTACCCAGCAAGAGCTTTTACCCTCGAAACCTACTGATAGGTAGGTAGGTAGGTAGATAGATAGATAGATAGATAGATAGATAGATAGATAGATGATAGATAGATAGATAGGTAGGTAGGTAAATAGATAGATAGGTAGATAGAGATAGATAGATAGATAGATAGGTAGGTAGGTAGATAGATAGGTAGATAGATAGATAGATAGGTAGATAGATAGGTAGATAGATAGATAGATAGATAGATAGATAGATAGATAGAGATAGATAGGTAGGTAGGTAGGTAGGTAGGTAGATAGATAGATAGATAGATAGATAGATAGATAGATAGATAGGAGATAGATAGATAGATAGATAGATAGATAGATAGGTAGGTAGATAGATAGATATAGATAGATGATAGATAGGTAGGTAGGTAGATAGATAGGTAGATAGATAGATAGATAGATAGATAGATAGATAGATAGATAGATAGATAGATAGATAGATAGATAGAAAGAAAGATAGATAAGCAGGCAGGCAGGCAGACAGACAGACACTAACAACAGATGGACAGGCAGGCAGACCACAACAGACCAATCCTTGAAATGACTCAAGCAGATTAGAAACCTCAGCTGGTCAGTCCCAAATTGAACAGAGAAGAAAGCAACCATGAAAATGCAAACACAAAGTGAGTAAATGCTCCTAGCAACACCATAAACCTATGAGGTAGTCACTGTTAGTTTTGTTTACTTTTTATAAGAACCCACTCATCGCTGGGCAGTAATGGCACACATCTTTAATCCCAGTGCTCAGAAGGCAGAGGCCGGTGGATTTCTGAGTTCAGGGTCAATCTGGTCTACTTCGTGAGTTCCAGGACAGCCAGAGCTACACAGAGAAAACCTGTCTCAAAAACCAAAAACAAATAAACAAAAATCACCCATTTGTCTACTCATTTTACAAGGACAGTTGTCATGCCTCAAAGTTAAACAGGGAGAGGGCTCTTAACAGGGTAGGAGTTTGCTTTCATTATCAAAATTCTAGAATTAGACGGGTTACAAGTGAACATACCCTAAGTTTTAGATTACGTGTTTTAAACACAATTTTTTCAAAAGTTAAAACCTAAGTGAACCATGTGGTCTGTAGCCAAGCAGTTGGGATGCCTTACTCATTGCCTTCCATTCTGAATCTGATCTAGTTTCATCGTAGTTAAGGCAAAAGAAGTGATCAGGCAGGCGTTGGGGCTCCCAGTGCTTACAGGACCTTGAGAGTCAAGGTCTTCGTCCTTCTGGTTTCTGCAGCTTCTGTAACCAAGGCCCAACAGGAGCCCAGAACAGAACGCAGGCCTTCAACCTAAGCTCTGCATGGAAAGGAGGACTTAGCAAGTGGGCGCTACACTCCATCCACTCCATCAGGGTTCAGCACAAGCTTCTGCGGCAGGCTACCAGGGTCCTCCACCTCTGGAGACCCACAGCTCCTGGTGCCGTGAGGATGTCTGTCCTGCCTGTGACAAAGAACAGACAAAGCCAAATGATTTTACTTGCAAAACACAGCCAGTCTCCTGCCTCACAGCAACCATGAGGCTATTCAAAGCCGGAAGATTTTCATGAGTTCCTGATTTAGAGACCACAGTGCAGCAGGGACCCTACAGAACCCAAGCCCTGTGCAGTCAGGCATGAAGGCCCCACCCAGGAGACTGACTGACAGAGACAGAGCTCTGGGGGAGGGAGCCAATATTCAGGCCTCAGCCTTCACCCACCTCTGGCACTCCCCTTGGTTTTTTATCTTTGAGAAGAGGTGTCACTGTATAGTCCTTTCTGGAATGGAAGTCACTATGTAGACGAGGCTGGCCTTGAACTCATGGAGTCTGCCCTGCCTCTGCCTGCTGAGTGACATCATGCTCAGCTTCTACTACTGCACTTGTTGCTGCCGCATGCAAAGGCCTGAGCCAGGAGTTCTTGGACCCTGCTTTTCCCCCCAAGCTGCCAGCCCAGGGCAGTTTTTGCTGAGTGCTTGCTGATATCAGAAGTGGGCCAGGGGCTCACTCAGACACCTGATCACCTTCAAAGGAGCCCATTAGGTAAGGACATCTGACTTTGTTTTGCACATGAGACCACAGTCCCATGGTGAATAACCAGCCGAAGTCACATGGCCGGGAAAGGGCAATGCTGGGGTTTGAATCCAGGTCCCATAAGCACCTGAACCCTGTTCTTTCTCCCTGAATGAGCCCATTTACAACAGCAAAAGCCTGTAACCACCATTTCCCATGGGAGACTGTCACTTGCCAGCTCTGTGACCCATCTTCCTTCTTTCCTGGGAGCCTCAGTATCTCCACTTAAGATGGCCCTTAAAATGAGATAAGGAGGTGAGTGCACCCCACTGCCCACTGCCTCTGTGGCCACACTTCTTCACCACAATCGAGAATCACCTCAGGGCCTGGAGAGATAGATAAGCCTGTGGTGTTGTAAAGAGCAGGGACCAAAAGACCTGACTCCAGCCACACCAGCAACTCACTGCCGCGGAACCTCTGGCCTCTCTTGGCGCTCTCCAGCCCCGGTGGCCCCACTTTATACATACAGAGACGTGAACAGGGTTTGGGGGCAGCTTGTCTCAGTTCTGATGCTGTCACTCTGCAAAGATTTGCAGCCCAGCCCCCCCTCTGCTCCTATCAAAGCTGAAGTTGTGTTGTGCTTACATCTCAGGACAGTCCTGGAGTATCTCCACAAAAGATTGCAGCCATGGGTCTTCTGGGCTGCTGAGAATCAGACTGCAGCACTCCAGTAACTATGTCTCCTGGCCCATGGGACACAAATGCTCCTGCAGATGTGGCGCTTCGCAGTTTACAGTGCTTCTTCTCCTTTCCTTTACTCAAGCCACAGCATGGCTCTGTGAGATGCCCTGTGAGGACACAGGTCGCCACCCAGTCTGCTGACCCTGAGGTGAGCTGCCTGAGAGCAAACGGGAAACCTCACAGAGCTGAGACACGAACCCGGAACTCGGCTTCATCCTTCATAGAGTCGACCTGTGACCACGCAAGGAGGAAGAGACAAGCTTGTTCAAAACCCAACTTGGAGGTCATAAGTTTGCCTGGGCAGAAAACTGCCTGGTACAATACAGCATTTTAAAGTCAAATTTATGACAAAAGGGTGCATACCAAGTGGCCACCGAGAGTCAGCTGTACCAGAGGCAAGAGCCAAGACCACAACACAAGTTCTATATGCCACTGCACTGTATACCACAAACACTGTGTACCACAGGCACTGCATGCCACTGCACTGTATGCCACTGTGCTATATGCCACAGGCACTGTATGCTATTACTCTACTATATGCCACAAGTATACTGTATGCCACTACATTGTATGCCATAGGTACTGTAGGCCACTGTACTGTATACCCCTGAAAGAACAGCCTATATGTGATCTCTGTGCACTGGCATGTGCAGACATTACCTTCACATAGACAAACAGCTGCTGCCCAAACTCCAGCCACCAACTCCAAATGCCCTGGTTTTCCTTCATGTGACTCCTGAGCATTCCTCAGAGGTCTACAACTAAAGAGGATAAAAATTAGATAATTATACACATGCTGCTTGAACAATCAGACCCCTCCATGTGCAGTCCTTGGTTGGTGGTTGAGAGGGTACTAGTTAGTTCATATTGTTGTTCATCCTAAGGGGCTGCAAACCCCTCAGCTCCATTGGTC
>NW_022196900.1:7351416-7393495 GCF_008632895.1 Mastomys coucha
GTTTTTTGGAGGAGAAACTGGGAATGGAGAAATTCGCATGTAAATAAAGAAAATATCTAAAATTAAAATAATAATAATAATAATAATAATAATAATAATAATAATAATAATAAATTAGATAATTAATTTAAAAGGCACAGCGGGGGTGGGGGGGCTGGCGAGATGGCTCAGCGGATAAGAGCACTGACTGCTCTTCTGAAGGTTCCCGAGATTGGATCCCAGCAACCACATGGTGGCTCACAACCACCCGTAAGGAGATCCGACGCCCTCTTCTGGTGCATCTGAAGACAGCTACAGTGAATTATACTGGAGCGAGTGAGACCAGAGCGAGCGGGGCTGGAGAGGAGCCACACACATGATGGCTCACAGCCATCTGTACAGCTACAGTGTACTCATACACATAAAATAAATAATATAAATCTTTAAAAAAATAAAATAAAATAAAAGGCACAGCAAGAAGCCATTAAGGTTGATCCTCGTTACAACATATGCATTCTGATCAGACAATACCTATTGTGAGGCCCCCAACTTGTCATGTTCCTCCTATGTCTGCCTCCTGAGAGCTGCCATTACACGCATGTGCCACCATGTCTGGCCCATAATTGTTAAGTGTCTTTAATATGCTTCATTTGCTGGAACAGGCTTAGCGGAATACTTCAGTGCTTTTCAGTTGCTCTAAAAATGAGAATATAAATTCCACAGACCTCACCTTATACACAGAGCTATAAGGCAGACACCAGGCTTTTAGTAAAATTGAGAATTTTTCATTGAAATACAAAAGACCAAAACTTCAGCAACGTCTTTAAGTGGGTTTCACTTTATTTATCATTCATAGCTTAACATATATACACATGCACATAGGTATATACATGCATATATATATATATATATATATATATACATACATGTGTATTTATACATGTATTGCGTAAGATCTATGACTGATTCAATCAGTGGATGTCACAGTTAAAATGTAAAATACCCCAGAGTCTCAGGCATTTGAACATGTATCCCTCAGCTGGGGTGCTATTTTGAAGGTTGTAGATCCTTAGGAAGTGTGGCCTTGCCAGCAGAAGCAGGTTGCTAGTAGTAGTCCAGGAAGACATTAGCCACTTCTGGTTCTGCCTGAGCTCTCTACGGTCTGGTCCCCTATGATTTGATGAGTGCAGCGACGAGCTCCCACTGCCTGGCAGCACTGCCCAGCTGCTGTGCTTTCTCCTCCATGACATACTGCATCCCTCAAAACCATGCACCAAAATAAACCCTCCTCCCTTGAGCTGCTCCTGTCTGGAATTCTATCACAGCAACAGGAAAAGAAAGGAATGTGGTGGGCAAGGCTTGCTATTTATGTATGTGTGTATGTATGTATGTATTTTATTTATTTATTTGATACGTATTTTGCTTCTGAGGAAGAATTGCTAGCCTAGCTGGCCCAATCCTCCCTCAGTTCTACAGCTGAAGAAGTGGACTCTGGAGAATGAAGAGAGAATATCTTGGGTATCGTATAGATGTATCACTTGTCAATTAAAAAGCCTATGGCCTATGGCTTAGTCAGGAAATGGGAGGTAGGTTATCTAGGAGGAGAGAGAATTCTTGGGTAGAGCCAGGTGCAGGAGATCAGCCCAGGAAGGCATGAGGAGATGATAAACTCATGACGCCTGAGCACAGGTAACCAACCACATGGCAGAATGTAGGTTAAAATAATTGGGTTGTTTTAGTTATGACTTAGTCAGTGTAGAACCTAGCTACATGGTATATCTGTAATTATATTTTGAGTCTGAGTCTTATTTCTGGGGTATGAGGCTAAAAGACAAAATTGAACCAAATTTTACCCTGACTTTGAGCGCCATCAATAAATGAATTGTTCTTACTATAAATGTTAGCAATGAATTAGTCTGGTGGCTGTATTTCTTTACCTTATACTATTCCTCAGTAGTCGCACAGATTACACCAACCATTATTTATTTAAAACTGTACCTCAATAGCTGTGCTAATCTGGCTAACTCCAAACCCCTTCCCATGATACCGGAATATTATTATTGATCTGGTTCTTTGGGCCACATCTTCAAGGCACCAACTCCTCCATCCTGCCACTGATACAAATCTTCCTCTCTTTCTCTCCTTCCTCTAGTTGATAGATGTCACACCCTATTCTACATTCTACCCAGCCATTGGGTGGTCAGTATTTATTGGCAAGGCAGAGAATAGATAGTAAGAACTGTTTACACAAACTTGAGACAGGAGATTCTTGGTATAAGCATTATGAAACAAGATATGAGGGTAAAGAAATCAGTATTTGAATAACACAAGGGTACACTTTACACAGTGTATAAAAACATGACCCTGTAGGAAAGGAAAGTGAGCCTGTTCCAAGTCCTCCACTACACGATCATTCCTACCCAGGAGCGACTGTACTGGGGCTGTTATAGTGAGGGTACCGACAGGGTAGTGGATGCTTTATGCTCCGGTATCCCAATTATGGGACCAAAAGCTCCCATGGAGTCTTCATACTGATGGAGCAATTGCCCAGAGGCTCCTTAAGCCTGTTAGACTCAAGCAGGGAGCTCACCCTCTGAGGACACCCCAGCCTGACAACAGAGACCTACTGATCAAAGAACCTGTACTTATCCTCTACTAGGAAATGCAAGCCATGTGGACCCTGGAAGGGAGTGCAAAAATAGCAGCAGGAACATGCTAGATTCCTGCAGGGGCTTCAGTGGGAAATAGAGAGATTGAGATGGGGCTGTTAGGAGCTTGCTTAAATGAACCAAGACATACATGACTCCTAAACCTGACACAAGTGTCTTGCTCAACAAATGTTCAGATTTACAGAACCATCAACAGAGGGAAACTCCATCCAATAGAATATCTGTAGCTTGTTCTGAACAGTAGCTGTTTCAAGCTCCTCGGTTCATTTCACATCTGCATTTCCACACCTTTGCCCTTCTATTTCTTCCTCTCTCCACTTCTCTTATAAATAGTCCTAGTCTAAAGCAATTGAGCTCAGATCTGCTGGGTCAGATCTGCTGCCTGGGGGGTGGTACTATCATGGTTCCAGGTTGCTAGGACATCCAGGGAGCAGTCTTCCTGACAGCAAGTCCTTTCATGTGCACAGGGAACCCTTTCCAGAACAGATCATGTGCTGAGCAACAAAACAAGCTTCAATGTATTTTACTGGCTTTTCTTCATACTCTGTTTTGATCCTGTATTTCCCTTTCCTCTCCGCTCCTTCCAGATCCTCCTCATCATTCTCTCTCTCTCTCTCTCTCTCTCTCTCTCTCTCTCTCTCTCTCTCTCTCTCTCTCTCTCTCTCTCTCTCCTTCTCTCTCTCTCTCTCTCTCTCTCTCCCTCTCCCCTCTCTCCCTTTCCTCCTCTCCCTCTCTCCTTTTCTCCCTCCCCCCTCTTTCTCTCCTCTCTCTCTCTCTGTATATATGTGTGAAAAATAAAGTCAAAATATTCCACAAAAAAAAGCCCACAAAATACATAGAGTCACTCATGGACATGGGGCCTGCCTGGAGGTGTGGTTGATATGAATAATGTACCCAGTGTTACTTAACTGGGTAAGTAACCAGATGTTCCCTCTCCCAGAAGGTATCAATTGCAAATTGCTTCTGGGGGAGTGGTGAGGCTGTGCCGGCTTCTGCTTCTCAGTGCTGGAGTTCTGTCCGACTGGATACTCTAGGTCTTGTGCATGTTACCACAGTCTCTGTGAGTTGATACATGTATTAGGCCTGTTGTAGCCAAAAAACAATGTTTTCCTGTGGTTATCCACCACCTCCGGTTCTTACATTCTTTCTGCTTTCTCTTCTGCGTAGATCCCTGAGCCTTGAAGAAAGACATTAAGTAAAGACATTTTATGTTGGGCTCAGTTGGTGCTCTCAAAGTCTCTCATTCTCTGCATATTATTCAGTTGTGGGTCTCTGTGCTAATTACCATCCACTGCAAGAAGTTTCCCTGATAAAGGGTGAGCGATGCATTGATTTACGAGTATAACAGTATGTCTGTAGGAGTCATTTTTATGCTATGTTCATTTAGCAGAATATAGTAATAAGTTTTCCCTTATGGCCTATGACCTAGCCCATCTCAGGTTCGTGGCCATTTTAGCAGTAAAGTATGGGTTCCATCTCTTGGAGCAGATTTTAAGTCAATTTTAAAAAGTGGTTGGTTGTTCCTATAACATTTGTGCCTCTACTGTATCAGTATATCTTGTAGGCAAGTCACAGGCTCATAACTGAGTGATGTGTAATACTTCCCAGCACCATGAATGTTAGTCAGTAAGGGTAAAGCTATTTGGGGACCAGCTCGAATCCCTCATGTTTAGTGACATAGGTAAAGCAGTGTCTTTAGCAATAGGTCCTTTACCATCAGGTCTTAATATCAGTTGTGGAGGGCAATAAATACCATTAGTAACCGCCTAGAATATCTGGGGAGAGAAACCCTATGAGATTGTTTTGGCCAACAACTCAACAAGATGAAACACATTTCTGGTACTAAGGTACTTGTAGCATAAGATAACTAGTTGGGGCAATATCTCTGCTATTAAATGGTAAATCCATTTAAATTTCTTTTGTATCTTGTATATTTTAGAAAGTTTCTACAATAGTAGGTTCTGTATAATGTTTTCAAAGGCCACTAGGGAAATCTGTGTAGAGATTCCTCAAAAAAGCTGAAAATCAAGAGTCTACAAGCATACCACTCATGGGCATATGGGACACATACCTAAAGGACTCCACATCTTACTATGGAGATCCTTGCTTATCACTGCTGCTCAATTCATAATAGCCAGAAACTGGAAAGAGCCCAGATGTCCATCAACCAGTACATTTACACAACAAAATATTATTCAGCAGTTAAGAAAAATAAAATTGGGCTGGAGAGACGGCTCTGTGGTTAAGAGCACTGGCTGCTCTTCCTGAGGTCTTAGGTTCAATTCCCAGCAACCACATGGTGGCTCATAACCATCTGTAATGGGATCCGATGCCCTCTTCTGGTATGTCTGAAGACAGCAACAGCGTACTCATATATATATATATATATATATATATATATATATATATACTCATATAATATATATATAATACTCATACTCATATAATATATATATTCTTTAAAAAAAGAAAAAGAAAATTATGAAATTTGCAGGTAAATAGATTAGGCCAAAAATAATCCTCCTGAATGAGGTAACCCTGAGCCAGAAAGACAAATATTGCATGTTTTCTCTCTTATGTGGATATTAGATGTTAAACTTTAGACATACCGTTTCATTTAGAACAACCACAGAGGTTAGGTAGCTAGGGATGAGGGTATGGGTAGATTCCAAGAAGGCAGAACTAGAATATGGTGTTAGAAAGAGATCTGGTGAGATGGCTCAGCAGGTAAGAGCATTGACTGCTCTTCGGAAGGTCCTGAGTTCGGATCCCAGCAACCACATGGTGGCTCACAACCACCTGTAATGAGATCTGATGCCCTCTTCTGGTGCTTCTGAAGACAATTACACTGGAGCGAGCGGACTGGAGCGAGCGGGGTGGCAGAGGTCCGGAGTTCAATTCCCAGAAAACACACACATGATGGCTCACGGCCATCTGTACAGTTACAGTGTACTCATACACATAAAATAAAAAAATAAAATAAAATAAATAAAATTTAAAAAAAGAAACAAAGAGATCTAGAGGAAACTGGAGAAGAAGGTTAAATGGGGCGGGAAATGTGAGGGCAGGGAGAGGAGAAAATGTGGGGAGGGACAACTAACACTGAATCATACAAAGTCTAAACTGGGACTCATGTGAAATAAAATTAGATGCCAGTAACAAGATTTATAAAATTAAATATACGTGACAACTAAGCAGTATGCCCCTAGATAAAGCCAGAGCCAAAGAGACCACAAAGAAATTTTTAAACTTAGAGATGAATAAAAATAAAATTATGTACCAAAATTATGTAGCAATTTAATTTTTTTAATTTTTAAAAGTGTATGCTCAAGACGGGCACTGGTGGTGCATGCCTCTAATCTCACCACTTGGAAGGCAGAGGTAGGCAGATTTCTGAGTTTGAGGCCAGCCTGGTCTACAGAGTGAGTTCCAGGACAACTAGGGCTGCACAGAGAAACCTTGTCTCAAAAAAAAAAAAAAAAAAAGTGTATGCACATGCATTTGTGTCTTTGTGTGGGTGTGCGTCAGTACACATGAGCCAGAGAGTTATATAATTCTCTGGAGCTGGAGTTATAGGTAGTGTAAGTCGCTTAACACAGGTGCTGGAACCAAACTCCGGTCCTCGGCAAGAGCAGCGTGCACCCCTAACCACTGAGCCATCTCCCCAGCCTGCAATACGTTGCACTGTTTTGAAAAATTAGTAAGTTTCTCCAAATCCTCTGAAAATGGAAGGGACTCAAAATAATTAAAATAATCTTCAAAAAGAAGGAAGAATTTAATTTCAAAACCTAGTGATGATCAGTGTGTGAGAGACTATTCCAGTCTAAATGTTAAATGCCCTCCACAGGCTCAGGTAGTAGAACACTCGTCCCCTAGCTTAGCACAATTTTGTGATGCTGGGAACTGAACTCAGAGCCTCTAAAAGAACAAGTGCTCTTAACCAATGAGCATCTCTCCAACCCCCCAAGAAGAAATGTATTAAGTTATTAAGTTATAAATTTCTAAAAAAAAAAAAAAAAACACATAGTACTGTATAACACAGAATAAACCCTTCTGAATACTGTAAATTTTGGCTAATAAGTGTATCCACATAGGCTCTCAAGTGTAATGAATGGATTGCTCTAAGGTAAGATGTTTATAAGAAGCTGTGTGCCTGGGAAGGAGTTAAATGAACACTGTCCTAACATCTTCATTGATCTGGAAAGCTAAGAGTATTCTAAAAATGGAAGTCTGTGTTTTAAAAGAATAACTGCCTCAAACCAATAGCTTAAAATTTCACCTTAAGAAACAAGGAAACCACAAAAATGATAGCTCAGGTCTGTAATCCCAACACTGCGGAGGCTGAAGCAGGAGGACTGTCATAAGTCTGAGAGCAGCTCCAGGCCAGCCAGGGCAATATGTGAGGTCTTGTCTCAAAAATAAATGAGTACAAGTTTTTTAAATACTTTTTTTTGTTGTTGTTGTCGTTTTTTTGGTTTTTTTTTCGAGACAGGGTTTCTCTGTGTTGCCTTGGCTGTCCTGGAACTCACTCTGTAGACCAGGCTGGCCTCGAACTCAGAAATCCGTCTGTCTCTGCCTCCCAAGTGCTGGGATTAAAGGCGTATGCCACCACCGCCCGGCTAATGAGTACAAGTTTTAAAAATAAAATAAAATAGAAAACGATTGGGAAACCAACAGAAGGGAAGCCGTAATGGCTGGAGTGGTGAGCGTAATAAAGAATCCAGAAACAGGACAGTGTGGTGTTGCTCACCTTTAGTCCCAGCACTCAGGAGGTAAAGGCAGAAGGATGTACATGAGCTCAAAGCCAGCCTGGCCTACAAAATGAGTTCCAGGACAGCCAGGGCTACACAGAGAAAATGACTCAAAAACAAAACCAAAGATTGTGAATATAAGCTGGTCATGGTGACATGAACCCTCTGCTGCTTAGAAACATTAATTCCATACATGGGTCATCCTGCATTCCTTTATTCTGGCACTGAATGATTTAAATGAAATTAAGATAATAACTTCAGGGGCTGGAGCCATTGCTCAGTGCTTAAGAGCTCCGAGGTTCGATTTTCAGCACTGTGTGGCAGTTCTCAGCCATTTGTAACACAACCATCTGAAATGTCAGTCCCAGGGGATCCAAGGCCTCTTATGGTCTTCAAGGGTATTATTGTATGAACATAATACACAGACATACACTCAGTCAAAGCACTCAACCTACACAAAATTGTATTTTAAAAAATTATTTTGGGGCTGGCGAGATGGCTTAGCGGGTAAGAGCACTGACTGCTCTTCCGAAGGTCCTGAGTTCAAATCCCAGCAACCACAAGGTGGCTCACAACCACCCATAATGAGATCTGACACCCTCTTCTGATGTGTCTGAAGTCAGCTACAGTGTACTTATGTATAATAGTAAATAAACCTTTGGGCCAGAGCAAGCAAGAACTGAGTGAGCGGAGTTGACCAGAGAGCGCACAGGTCCTAAAAATTCAATTCTCAACAACTACATGAAGGCTCACAACCATCTGTACAGCTACAGTATACTCACATAAATAAATAAATAAATAATAAATAAATAAATAAATAAATCTTTAAAAAATTATTTTGTTAGTTTTTGGTTTCGGAGACAGGGTTTCTCTATATACCCCTGGCTGTCCTAGAACTTGATCCATCATACACCAGGCTGGCCTCAGACTCTCAGAGTTCTGCCTGCCTCTGCCTCCTGAGTGCTGGGATTAAAGGTGTATGCTACTACTGCCAGGCAATAAAATGTTTTTTGTTTTTTGTTTTGTTCTGTTTTTGTTTTTGTTTTTCAAGACAGTGTTTCTCTGTGTAGCCCTGGCTGTCCTGGAACTCACTCTGTAGACCAGGCTGGCCTCGAACTCAGAAATCTGCCTTCCTCTGCCTCCCAAATACTGGGATCAAAGGCGTGCGCCACCACCGCCCAGCAATAAAATGTTTTTTTAAAAAAGACTGAGCATGCGGAGTGTCGGTGAGGAGACAGAACACACTGGTGGAAATGTAAGTCTGCACAATGGCCTAACAGTTATTTAAAATGCAAACCGGCACACCCCAGCAGACGACATGCCAAGAGTAATGAAAGCATGTATTGACACAAAGACGTTAACCAAATGTTCATACAGTTCTGTTTGTGACAGCCCAAACTGGAAACAGTCCACCAGTCCACAACTGGAGGCAGATAGATTCACCATTAAGAGAACACCATTTAAGTCACTGGAAGCGAATGGACTTGGTGCCACAACATGGGTAAGTGTCAAAATGATTTGTACTAATTAAAAAATCATAAGATGTTGCACTATTTAATTCCATACGATTCTATAGCATGCAAATAACTCTATGGCAACGTAAGTGGACCAATGACTGCTTGCAGTTAGTTAGTAATGGGATGACTTGGTCTCAAAAGGGCAGCAGGAAACTTCTAGAGGTGACAGACATGTTAACTACATTGATTGAGATGAACTGCAAGATATATATAGAGATATCCTGGTGGCATTGTATTAAGAACCATAAAGATGGGGGCCGGCAGTTAAGAGCACTGGCTGCTCTTCCAGAGGAACCAGCACCCACATGGCAGCTCACAACTGTCTGTAACTCCACCATCCAATAACCTCACACAGGCTTACATGCAGGAAAAACACCAATGCACAGAAAATAAATTATTTTTTTTTAATGTAGAGAACCACAAAAGTGTCTGTGGTCTCATAGCTCTTGTTCTCAGAAATTTCTATCAAGAACACTTCAAAAGAAATAAAAAGTCTCTTGTACAAACATTTTTCTAGCGGCATGACCTATATACCAAAGGCTACTGGAAATGACCTAATTGTCCAGCTGCCAAGCAAGTACGAATAGATCCACACTGGGCAGTTTCATTCACAATTACAAGTAAAAAAGAAGAGAGAGCCAGGTGTGGTGGTGCATATATCTAGTTCCTTCAGTTGAAGCCAAATGATTATGAGTTCAAGGCCATCCTGGGGTAGTGGGTTTGAGGTCAGTTTGAATTCCATAGCAAAACCTAGCTTTAAAAAACATAGAGGAGGGCTGGTGAGATGGCTCAGAGGGTAAGAGCACGGACTGTTCTTCCAAAGGTTCTGAGTTCAAATCCCAGCAACCACATGGTGGCTCACAACCACCCATAATGAGATCTGACACCCTCTTCTGGTGTTTCTGAAGATAGCTATAGTGTACTTATTTATAATAATAAATAAATCTCTGGGCCTGAGCAAGCAGAATCTATGGGAGGAAGCAAGACCACCGGAGTGAGCAGAGGTCCTAAAAGTCAATTCCTAAAGACGAAGGCTCACAACTATCTGTACAGTTACAATGTGTACCCATATACATGAAACAAATAAATAAATCTTTTAAAAAATGTAGAAGGACTGGGTAGCAGTTCACTGGGTGAAGTGCTTATGCATCCTGTAAGCATAAGGACCTGAATTGAATCCCTAAATCCCACACAAAACTGTGTCTTGTGGTGTGCACTTGCCATCCCAGTGCAGGGAAGAAAACAGAAAAGCCCTGGAGCTTACCTAAGAATCGAGCTCCAGGTTCAGTGAAACCTTGTCACAAAAGCACAAGGTGGACAGCAACAAAGGAATAAGATTGATCCCTGGCCTACACACACACACACACACACACACACACACACAGAGAGAGAGAGAGAGAGAGAGACAGAGACAGAGACAGAGACAGAGACAGAGAGAGAGAGAGACAGAGAGAGAGGCTTCGTGTATTTATATTTACAAAATAATGCAAATACTCCTTGTGCAAAAACCACAGAGTTGTATGTACACCATGGTGGCATCTGTGTGAACCTCGTGTTCTTTGTATCCACCAGAACACAAGGAGGAAGAAAACACAGAGGAGAAATTGAAAGCGGATGGATGCTGAGTAACAGGCAGCTGGGGATGTTTTCTTCTTGGTTTGTCTCCTGTAAAGTTACAATGTTTTCCTAACAGTTTTCAAATGTCTTCTTGTTGGTTTTGGCTCCGTTTCCCGACCTGGGGATTACTGCCTGCTCTGGGTCTGTCAGCTATCAGCATCAGCACCTCCATGTGGTCAGCCACAGCCCAGTCAGCTTGCCTTGAAGCCATTGACAAGATGCTGACCAAGCCTGCACGGTGGGGAGAAGGATTCTCCCTTTCTTCTCTTCAGGCAGACTTTCTGTTTCTGCTCTTGTTCAGGTTGCTCCAATAAGGTGAATGATGGGCTAGAGACTCAGCCCCCAAGGGAGGAGGAGGGCTGAGCCAGCAGAGGATATCTAGGAACAAAGGTGGAGCCCCTAGCATGAGCTTGAATTGTTTGCTCATCATCAGATAAAACTGATGTCAATCGCCTCTGACTGGCCAATGCCCCCAAAGGTGACACAAACAGGAACAGGAATAAGGTGGCTCATCCAGGACAGAGTAAAACCTTAAAGGGGATAGTGACAGAAACTCAGAAACAGCAGGGGCTCTTATTGTGACTCCTCCCATAGCTAATTATCAGGTCCCTGCTTCCAGCAGATCCTTTGTCCCACCCTCTGGGGCAGTTGGCCTGGCCAGGATTCAGGGAAGGGAAGGAGCCACACAACACCCATTCAGGTTGAGGCCTCCTAAAGGGGCCCCAATACCAGTCTCTCACCTTTCCTCAGTATTATGTCCACACTAGGAATGCAAAGCTCAGCTTCCCCAACTAGCCACCCCAGCACCCTGAGACCTATCTTGCTGGCTAACAGACATGATGTGGGCTTGTGCGTGTGCGTGCACATGTGCTGGTGGCCTGGCACCCAATGGCATGAAGTTATACTTCCCATCCATAGCCTGGAAAAACAGAAGGAATTTAAATATTCTGTCTCCCCCTTCAGGGAATCCTCTGAGTCTACCATGAGGAAGCCAAACACCCCTTCTTCAGGCCTGTCCCAGCTTGTTGGGGGGGGGGGGTAGTTGTTTGTTTTGTTTTGTTTTTTCCTTCTCATGTATTTGGTGGGAATGGGGTTATGTCTGTGCTTTCCAGAGCTCTTTCAGATTGTTGTCTTTAGCCCTTGGAAGAAGAGTGGTGGGGAATGTAGCTCGCTTGGTAGAGTGCTTGTCCAGTTTGCAAAACCCTAGGTTTGATCCCCAACACTGCATGAACCAGGTACGGTGGGGCATGCCTGTGACCCCAGTCATCTTCAGAGAGTGAATTTGAGACCATCCTGGAACCCATGAGACTCTGTCTCAAAGACAACAAATATATATCTTTAAGAAGAAGGAAATATCAAAGATCAGGGGAGAGAGAAAGTTGGATAGTGGATGTGCGGGAAGGGCTCTGAATGGCAGGCCCAGCAAAGCACTCGACCTTGCCTGTAGCTGACTGGGAGAGAGTTTGTGCAAAGACAGAGGATGCCCTCTGGAGAAGACTGGAGCCTCGGATACACGGAAAATCTGGTGCTATGTAGGCCAGAGTCCCTCCCTTCCCCACAGAGCAAAGAAGTCCTAACATCTCCCTGGGTAGGTGAGTAGGCACTCCTCTGCTCTGGTCTTGCCCCTCCAGGAGGGGAGAGGATGATTTGGACTTTGAGAATCCACTGGCTTTGTTCTTCCCATCTCAAGTCAAGAATCAGGTTGACAGGCAAAATAACTGAAGGTGAGATCAACACAAGGCATCCCAGGACTCCAGACAGAAACATAAGATGGAACAAAACTCTCAAAAGGCAGGCAGAGCGTGGCTATGCAAACATCACCACCACCATCACCACCATCATCACCACCCCTTCAAGGGCATCCTGACTCAACTATCTTTTAGGTTCTGCTCTGCCCCGTCCCCCATTTTGTGCTGCCACCTGTCTCTTTTCCACCTCAGAACAGAGCTGCTGAGGGCACCACGTAGGTCATCATCGGATTGTCTGGAGGCGTCCAAGACCCAAGGAAAGGAGGCAGATCATGGTATCTTTCTGTTCCTCTGGCGGTGGAACTCACACCTAATACTGGGCAACTCTCTCCTGAAGGGGACAGGCAGTAATGTCTGGTCTTTTTGAGACTACCTAGCAAAAAGACAAGCCGACAAAACTTCCAGCCTGTGCCACTTGTGGGCAGAGGTGAGATGCCCACAAAGAAGTATCAAGTAATTAGTGAAATGTTTTCTGTGACCTGGCTGGGATTTCACAGTTTCCACTGGGCTCTCATTGCACAGAGATCTTGACTCTTAGGCTCCCAAAGTAGTGTGGAGATCCCAGGAGCTTGCTTATTCACTTAAACACTGTAAGCAAAATTACACTCCAGAGGGAGCAGGATAACAGGAACCGGGCCCAGGGAGCAGACCTCCAGCTTAAAGAAGTGCCTTTCTACCGTGCCTTGTAATTAAGTAATTAAGTTTATTTCCTCCGAAATAAAGACGAACAATCATCCCTGCAAATTCTGGGCTTCCTGGATTCTCATGAGCATTACACGAAGCTCGGTCCCAGCCCGAGGAACCAAAAGGCAGATGGAGCACCCAGGATTCCAGAATCGAATTGGCGTGCGCGGGCCAGGGAGGCTGAAAAGGCGCTGTCCACCCCACCCTATCCCTCCCCAGCCCGCGGCGCGTGATGGAGCTGTTTCCTTTGATGTTCTGGGTGGAAACTTTAGGAGCCGAAAGCGTGGAGCGCCACCCTAGGGCGGGAGCGCCCGCAAGGTCCTGGCCTGGGTCCGCCTCTGCCACAGACGTCCGGGCTGTGCGGGAGACCCGGGGCGCTCTGAGCCGCCTTCTCCTTCGAAGCGCTGCGGGAGCTGGGGCTTCTTCTCTGGGAATCCGCTCTGGAGAATTCGAATGCCTCCAGTCCTGTGACTGGATTTAAACTAGGCCTCAAGGCACTCAAAGAAAGGCGCTTCCTTAACCTGGTGGATCCCACTCCCTTCGGAATGATAACTCCGTTTACACTATTTAAGTGAATGAGCTGGGAAAAAGCGTTTTCAAGATCTCCACACTACTCTAGGAGCCGTGATGTTCCTGCATACTGGGAACACACACACACACACACACACACACACACACACACCCCGTGGAGATACGAAATCCCAGCTAGGCCACAGAAAACATTTTACTTAATTACTTAGTGCTTCTCCAAAGGGGGCAGCTCACCTCCACCCACAAGAGGTACAAGCTAGAACTTTTGTTTTCTCCACACCCTTGTCCCAACCTGAAAACAACGTAAAAGATAAAGAAAAATGACTGCAGGACTCAGTACCCACCTCATCTTCTCAACTCCGAGGAGAAAGCACACTTTCATTTCACCCAAGGGAAAACTGAGGCCTCCTAAGTTCCCAGGCTTGCTCCCAGGCACTGGGCCTCGGATGATCTGGAGTTGTTAAAACCAACCACACTGAGCTGGTTTGGTTTGGTTTGGTTTGGTGGCAGTGCTCCCTGGAGCCATATAACCCAGTAAGCCTGGCAGTCTCCCCAAAAAATTACCCTGACAATGGTGGCTGTGCCCTCTGAGCTGTGCAAGCATCTTCTGTTACTAATGAATGAATAAGAAGGGCTAGAAGAAGGGTCTGGAGAGAGACACTAAGAACTCGGGAGAAGACTAAGGGGTCACCCAGCTAGAGTAGGAGCCAGAGGTCTGAAGCCTCTCAACCCATGGTCCTATCTCCTTCTCAAGCCCCTTCAAGTCCCTCCACAGCTCTAACCCCCAAGAACTTCAGGCAGATGGCGGTCATCTCTGCTTCTGCAGGCAGAGACACCTGAGTCAAGGAATATGTTGGAATTTTCCATGACCCTTGGATTTCATTTACAACCTCTTCAGAGCTTCAAATATGAGAAAGCTATTGTTGCAAAAGACTTCCAGGCCTTCTGTGACACCCCAGTAACAAACACACACACACACACACACACACACACACACACAACCATTCATGGAGCAAGTTGTCCTAAGGGGTGCTGGGAACACTTATGGTTGAACACTGGAAGGAAATAAATTGGCCCGCCTGCGATCATCTACAGACCCTCACCTCTGCTGGGCTGGGAGTATGATTTTTCAAGGTGCTGGAATCCATCACCCCCTAGCATTCAGGCAATTGCCAATGGAGTCTGTGACTCTACCCCAGCAAGAGGGAAGTTGACCATTACCTACTTACCTCTGCTCAAAAACACAGGGGAGGGGTAGAAGGAAATGCTTACACATTGCTTTGATCCAAATGTGTAAACTCATGACCTTTCTATTGATCAAATAATTTGTCAGAATCTTGCATTATGGGTAGAACCCTCACCCTATGGGGGGTGTAGACATACATTATCTGAATAGAACTGTCTGCAGTAAAATTCAGGAGTCTTTTTTCCCCCCATCAAACCTGGCAATCGTGATCTTGAGAATTCTAATCCCTGAAGGCTGGCTGAGGTACCACCAAGAAGAGGGAAGGCAACGTCTGGAGGAATCTGAATTCTGGAAGAATGGGGATGCAGATCCAGATACCTCCAGGACCTCGAGGATTCTAGCCAGAGTTAAAGGAGTTCAGGGGGTGATCAGAAAGTCGTGGACAATCATGAAAGCAAACAGTGCCAATCATTAGACAGCTTACAAGCCTGAGGTTCTTCTAGTCCACTACAAAACAGTCGATCCACTACTTACATTTTGGAAGGAAGACAGCAAGTATGCATTTATTAAGACCCAGATCCTCCAGGAAGACAACTCCAGACTGGAATTCAAATTAAATAATACATGCTTCAGAACGTAAGAAGGGGGAAAAAAACACACATAAAATCAAAGAAAGAAGCAGCTTCCAATAGTGGAGCAAGTTCCAGGCACAAAGCCGTAGTTATAACAACCTTATATAGTGGCTTTTTATTTTTCACATTTATTAAGTGTGTGTGTGTGTGTGTGTGTGTGTGTGTGTGTGTGTGTGTGTGTTGCAGAAGTCATAGGGCTAGAGGACTACTGGGAGTCATCCTCAGGTCCTCAGGGTTTGTGGAAAATGCCATCCTCGGCCAAGCCACCTTGAATGCCCATTTACAGCCTTTGAGACAATTAGCAGATATGTATAGCCACGAGAATGTAGGGAATCACATTGAGATAACCCCTCAGAATTTAAAATCTGGAAATACAAATCTTGGACTATGGAGAACCACAGACGTTCCTAATCATATAATTAGCTTAAAGTTTGCTTTTTGGCGGGGGGGGGTGGTAGAAACATAGAATTTCTAGATTCCTCCAGCTTTGGAAACTGCAGGGTGGGAACAAGGGGCAGCAGCAAGCGGAAAGGGCATACTCCTGCTGAGGAAGGTCTCCAAGCAAGCAAACCTGACAACTGATCTGTGCTCTTTGCCTCTTTTTTTTCCCAAGGCAGCCACCCAGTGTTCACTGAAGAAAATAAAACCAGAAGGCCCGGGCCACCCACATTAGACCTGAACCCTCCACAGTGTGTCTCTCTCCAGTCAGGCGCCTTCCACAATTCCCAAACCTAGGAAAGGCACTGGTTTCAAGGTGAGAACCAAATCTTAAGATTCCTGGGATGGGAACCAGTCCCTAAAGTGGCCAGAAAGTGAACCCGGCAGGCGGGGCTGCGCCGCTGAGAGTCCCGCTCTAGCGCCGAATCCTGCCAGAGGAAGGCAGAAATCCGGCATTTTGGAACAGTCTACACACACACACACACACACACACACACACAGCCCCACTCTGGCCCCGGGGTACTGGAGGGATTGAGAGGCGGCGACTGCTAGAGAGCAGGAACCAAGTCCTCTTTAACCAGGCATTCTCCTGCACTCTTCCTGCATATGGAGAAGGGTCCCAAGCCACCTAAAGACCGTGATGTGGTGAGGAGGCTTTCTCTAAACGCCTCTTCAGATACAAAAACCTCGGAACAGCCCGTGAACCTGGTAAAGCGACCCCCTGTGGCACTACCTCACCACTAGCTGAGAAGCGCACTCTAAAACAGACACACAGGCTGCAGGCTCCGGAGGGCAGCAAAATTGCTATGGACCTGGGAATCCTTGTCCGACAAAGAACTGGACTAGGGATTGGGCCAGGTAGCCTAAACCTGCTTGGAAAAGCATCCCAAGAACTGCTCTTCTCCTCCCCACAATAATTAAACACGCCCCACCTTCGTCCAGCTCTTACCCTCTCTGGACAAGAGAATGCCGTGAGCCCCTCTTTCCACGGGAGACACAACTTTCCGTAGAGACAGATCATCCTTCAGGAGCGCTGGAACGAGCTCTTGGAGTCCTAGAGTCCCAGTCTCCCGCTTGGCGCGCAGAAGGGGGCCGGCCCCCGCACCTCCAGGCGCCCTCCCCACTCTGACGTTGTGGGGCTCCAGCCGCTACCTGGGGAGGTGTGCCAGCCGCGGGGGAGGGGGCAGTCGGGGGGCGGTCAGGAAGCCGGCGACGCCCCGCATTTGCTGGAGCCTTTAAGGAGGCGAAGCCAGCTGAGGGAGGAGCTGGCCCAGGTGTGTGCAGGAGAGCGCCTCGCCGGCGGGACTCAGGGCTGGAGTCCAGGGCCGCCGCTGAGCCGAGAAGCAGTTGCTCGCCTCCTGGCCCGGCCCCGCTCGTCCGCGTCGCCTCTCTGCCCTCCGCTTGGGCTGTCCGTTCGCCGCAAGGGTGCGGCATGGGCGGTCCCCGCAGGGGAGTACGGTGCCCCCACTGACTGCCCTTGCAGGAGACCCCAGCCCGCAGCCTCCTCTAGGCGCACCGCCTCGACGGTCATCCTCGGACCCGCAGGGACTCCCAAAGAGCTGTCACCACCCCGACCTCGGAGCCACGTCCGGACCCCCTGATCGCCTGGCCCCAAGGACCCTCTGACCGGTGCCCCTCAGGAGCCGTCGGTGGACTCGGGGCTCCAGGATCCCCAAAGTCCCCTGCCCTCGGCGTTCTCGGTGCCAGCCGCCAAGCCCCGGCGTCGGCTCCCGGGGATCGGGATCCGGGGCCGTCGCGGCGGTCCCGCAGCTGCAGACGACGGGGGTCCGGGGGGCACCGCGGCGCCATGACGGCCGAGAGCGCGCCGCCTCCCCCGCCGCAGCCGGAGGTGTTGGCGGCCGTGAAGGAAGAGCGAGGTGAGGCGGCGGCGGGCGCGGGGGTCCCGGTGGAGGCGGCGGGCCGCGGGGCGGGGGGACGGCGACGCAAGCGCCCCCTGCAGCGGGGGAAGCCGCCCTACAGCTACATCGCGCTCATCGCTATGGCCATCGCGCACGCGCCCGAGCGCCGCTTGACCCTGGGCGGCATCTACAAGTTCATCACCGAGCGCTTCCCGTTCTACCGCGACAACCCCAAGAAGTGGCAGAACAGCATCCGCCACAACCTCACCCTCAACGACTGCTTCCTCAAGATCCCGCGCGAGGCGGGCCGCCCGGGCAAGGGCAACTACTGGGCGCTCGACCCCAACGCCGAGGACATGTTCGAGAGCGGCAGCTTCCTGCGCCGCCGCAAGCGCTTCAAGCGCTCGGACCTGTCCACCTACCCCGCCTACATGCACGATGCGGCCGCCGCGGCCGCCGCCGCCGCCGCCGCCATCTTCCCGGGCGCCGTGCCCGCCGCGAGGCCGGCCTACCCCGGCGCCGTCTATGCGGGCTACGCGCCGCCGCTCGCCGCGCCCCCGCCGGTCTACTACCCCGCCGCGTCGCCGGGACCCTGCCGGGTCTTCGGCTTGGTTCCCGAGCGGCCGCTCAGCCCCGATCTGGGCCCCGCGCCGTCAGCGGCCGGCGGCTCGTGCGCCTTCGCGGCGGCGGCGGGCACCGGGAGCTTCCAGCCGGCGGTGTGCACGGGAGCGCGGCCGGTCAACCCCGCCGCCTATGCGGCCGCCTACGCCGGGCCCGACGGCGCGTACCCGCAAGGGGCGAGCAGCGCGCTCTTCGCCGCTGCCGCGGGCCGCCTGGCCGGACCCGCCTCGCCCCCCGCGGGAGGCGGCAGCGGCGGCGTGGAGGCCACGGTGGACTTCTACGGGCGCACGTCGCCGGGCCAGTTCGGAGCTGCTCTGGGGCCCTGCTACAATCCCAGTGGGCAACTCGGAGCTGGGGGTGGCGGTGCCTACCACTCCCGCCACGCCACCGCCTACCCCGGCGCGGTGGATCGGTTCGTGTCTGCCATGTGAGCCTGGGGGGTGGGGGGTAGGCATGAAACCTCACTGACTCCAGGGACGTTCTGAAAGATGTAAATCCCCCCGGGCCCGGTGAACAGGACTAAAAAATGACTGAGACTCATGTGCGAGGCCCCCGAGGGCCGCGGAGGCTCGGTGTCTAGCACTGTTCACAGCCCCGATTTGCTTTGGATGTGGGAGGACGTAGGGAGGCTACAGCCGCGTTTGGACTGACACAAGGGACCCTCGATGATGCGAAGCTCCAAAGAGCAGTGCCTTTTCCAGCGTTCTGCGAGGGAGGGCCCTAGGTTGTAAAGGGTGGAGAGTTCCAGAGCTGTCCAGATCAGAATCTAGGATCCCGAACTGTGGTGGAGTCGTAAGGCTTCACCACACTAGTCGTGTGCTAGGCTGCGCCAAACGCGGGCTTTTTACATGCTCGCCTCTTCTTGTACTTTTGACTACCGTACCCCAATAAAAGGCTCCGACAGTGCCTTTGTAATTAAAATGAGAACAAGTTTGCAAAAAGAGTTGCTTTTTTAAAAAACAGTTCGATTCAGCTGGGTTACTTTTCCCTGCCTCGGAGAGCCACAAGCCTGGGTCGCAATCACAACTGAGAATTCCTCGGTGTGATCCAGCCCCAACATCTGAATTTTTAGTCTGTCTGTTACACAGAACTGTGTGATTGATTCTACCCTCTCACTTTTAAACCCCCTCCCATTATCTTGGGTGCCAACCTTCCATATTTGGCAGCATTGAGCCACCCAGAGCTTCCCAGTAGCCACTAATATCGGAAGGCCACCCAGTAATGGGAACAGATCCTTGGCAAGTATTTAACCCAAAATCCCAGGACTGGCTCCAAGTAGAGATTTTGCCGTAATTATTGAATTTTTTGAGAGAGATGTGTTGGTCATTCTGAATGACTACACAGTCAAAAATTTGATTTTCTGATAAGGAGAATGTAGGTGGGGAGACTGTTCCGTTTCCTGTGCGCTCCTGCTTCGGAACCCTCCTCGAACAAAAAGGAAGGAAAAAATAACAAATTGGATGGTTAACAAAGCGATCTTTTTTGTTTAAAAACAAGTTTTTAAAATTTCATTCTACATCTTGTTTGTTTTAGGCAGAAGGTTCATAGAAATTAGAATTCAACGTCAGAGGAAAAAGAATCCAACATCCCTTCATCTTTCTCTTGAGAAGTTTTGATTTCAGAACAAAAATATCTAGCGTTGAGGAGGGGCTCCACTCCCCTCCTTCAGACAGACC
The DNA here is from genome assembly GCF_008632895.1 of Mastomys coucha. Lineage (NCBI taxonomy): Eukaryota > Metazoa > Chordata > Mammalia > Rodentia > Muridae > Mastomys > Mastomys coucha. The sequence goes on from NW_022196900.1 coordinate 7,371,325, forward strand.
AGAGTTTCTAGATAGACTGATTTAATAATAATAATAATAAAAATCTGAGCAAGTGAACTTGGACAAGAGAAACGTGGCCTTTTTCTGTGTATTTAGCTTCGTAAAGAAGGAAGCGGCTGTGAAAAGATGTCATGGAAGCATTGGCGAAGTGGGCTCCCCCCCTCGTGTGTGTGTGTGTGTGTGTGTGTGTGTGTGTGTGTGTGAGAGAGAGAGAGAGAGAGAGAGAGAGAGACTTTCTGCCCTGTTTACAAAGATATGTGAATTTGGTTCCTAACAGAGGAGTATCTATCCAAATAGGAATACAGTACTAGCCACAAGTATAATTAAAATTTTTCTAGTAGCTACATTAATCAAAAGAAAAATTAGCGGTGAGATTAGTTGTAATAGTAGATTGTATTTAATTCAATATATCTGAAATACAGTTTCCATGTGCTCAATATAGACAGCGTTAAAATGCTGCCGTTTTCTTTTATCGATGCCTTGGGATGCTGGAGCTATGTTAATTTACAGCTCATCTTTGGTCTAGCCATACTCAAGTGCTCAACAGCCTTTCCTGGCTTTGTGATGATAGATGCCCATTTGGAGGCAGATGACATTCAGCCCTGTAGCTCTGGACTTCCAATGCTGAGGTCCCTTCCTCTTCAGGTGGGCTCTTCCAGGTATGGAGCCCTGCCTACTTCTCAAAGACTGGAAGTTGACCATCAGCCCTGGCATGTTCTCCTCCAGGCTAAAAAGGAGCAGTGTTTGCCCTTATTAGTTCCAGAACCGAGCCTTTGTATCCTAATTCTCAAATTGGGTGCCTTAACAACACAGCCTTTTCTCGAGTGCCCTCATTTACAAAATGGGATTTTGTGAATGCTACCTCAGACCTTCCAGAAGTTAAAGGGGGGTGGGGAGACAGGCAGATGCACGAGAGAGGGAGGGAGGGAAGGAGGGCGAGAGAGAGAGAGAGAGAGAGAGAGAGAGAGAGAGAGAGAGAGAGAGAGAGAGAGAGAGAGAGAGAGGGAGGAAGTAAACCTCGTTGCAATTTATAGTGGGTGGGGGGGCAAAAGCCTGCCTTATCAGAAACGTTGAGCGCCCTGATGCTGTAAAGCTGGCTAAAGAAGACAGACCGGAAGGCTGAGTCTTCGCATCCATAACGCGTGGGCTCGGGCACTTGTTGAGACTCTGGCCAAAGGAAAAGTCAGTGTTCATGGAAGATGCAACTCCGAGGGAAGTGGGTGGACAGTAGGACGGGTCTAGGACTCCTGGAAGACCCGGACCATGGGCTGAGGGCCACAACAGCCCTTACCCATCCCGTGGGCCGCATGGGTCCCGTGGGACACCCAGAGAAGCAGGGTGGCAGGATGCTCTCGCGAGGTGGGAACATTCCAGTGCATGGTCCTCGTAGCTCTCCTCCAAATCTGTGGGATCAGACCCTACGTCTGGCTCCCGTTTGTTCTGAGACCCGAAGCGCGTTTGTTTTTCTCTCCTTCCCCTCTTTCTGTAGCGGCACAGAAAGCCAGCTTGCAGGTCAGCAGGCCTAGCATCCCAGAGTCGTGAAGACACTGCGGGCTGCGGGGTAATTAGAAGCTCTCTTCCCTAATTGCCCAAGGCTCGTTAGAATTCGCCCCAGAGCGGTAACATTTCTTTCAAATCTATTTTGCTTTGCAATTAAGGTGAGGAAACTAACGACAAAAGCAGACTTCGCCCTGGGTAGTTTAGTGCGGTTAGAAAACTTCCTTCCCGGAGCTGAAAGACACCCTACTTCCGAGCTCTGAGGAGGAAGGTTAGGGACGCAGGGGACTGAGGCCGGCCTTGCCTGCCACACCTCTCCTCCCCGCGGTATCCCAGAAGAGTAAAAAGGCTCAACTGCAGAAGATGTCAGCTCATCTCCTCCACTGGACACACGTCAGCCATCTCCTCCACTCGGACGCGAATCTGCTACTTGCCAGTGCAGTTTACTAAAAGTACGCTCCCATGTTCAACGAGGTTTGTGCAAAATTGTTTTTGTTAAAATTAGTTTTTATTATAAAATCAGAATATTTCTTCATTTTCTGAAGAAAAAAAAAGTAAGAGGAAGGAAAGAAAAGGAGCCTGGTGGCTCATACATGCAATCCTAGCACTTAGGAGGCTGAGGCAGTGGCTCCACCGTGAGTTCCGTGAGTTCCGAGGCAGCCTGGACTCTCTCCTGTCTCAAGAACAAAACAACTCCGGAACAGAAAAGAACACAGAGACCTAAAGTCGACCCACAGTTAACCCCACAGTTCCCTTTTGTAGGTTTTTATTTGTTTGTTTGTTTGGGTTTTGTTTTTGTTTTGTTTTTTTGTTTTGTTTTCCCAGTATAGGAGGCCAGGATCTTTTCCCTAGTGTTTCTGCCTGATGTTTTTGTTGGTGTGGATGCGTGTGTGAGAGAGAGATACTAGTATGCAGCCTGTATTTGTTTGCAGGTGTGCAGTCTGGTGAGTACATGTGTAGAAGCCATGAAGAAGCCATGAACCTGGAACTTGAGACTTTGCTAGAGTGCCCAGCCTCTGAGCTTCAGGGTGTGCCTGGAATTGGGATGCTGAGTGATTTTTAATAGCGGTCCATCTCACACCCATCTCACACCCATAGGCCTCAGTTTCAACCATTTGTAAAACTAGGGACAGGCCTCCATGTTCTCTAACTCCTCTTGCTTTGGTCATTTGAATTTGGAGTCTACTTCTGGGAGGTGGAAGGAGAGCCCTCCAGTGTTTCCATTAAAAGCCTTCCTCAGCACCCTTGCCACCCACCCACCCACCCTCCCAACTCCAACTCCCATCCCCCTCCCCTCTCCCCACCCTCTACTAAAAGTGCATGATCTCAGGTCCCAGTGAATCCCACTGGACCAGAACCTATCTTTCAACAAGCTGTCATGGGCTCAAATGCCCTAGCTGAGACAACAGAGCTTTGAAAAAAGAAGAAACTATTTCACTTTAATAAGAGCAGAGCACCCCCCAAATAGCTTCCAGCAGCCCCATTTCTGACCAAGAACCCTAGTGCAGCACCACAATGTGCTGCTGCCTCATGGCACCTGCTGCAGAGAGAAGAGAAGCCAGGTGGGAGGGAGTCAGACCAGAGGCACAGCGGGGACCAAGCACAGCACCTCCTTCCCTGGATCTCCTTCTGAGTCTCTAGCCTTTGTGTGCACCGACTCCATGTGTTTCCAGCTGCACTGCCGGCAATGACATTCTCTAGGGACATACTTGAACACATATTTTTAAAACAGATTTATTTATGAACTAGAGACATAGAGGTTAAGAGTTCTTCTAGGGGGCTGGAGAGATGGCTCAGCGGGTAAGAGCACCGATTGCTCTTCCAAAGGTCATGAGTTCAAATCTCTGCAACCACATGGTGGCTCACAACCACCCGTAATGAGGTCTGAGGCCCTCTTCTGGTGTGTCTGAAGACAGCTACAGTGTACTTATAATAAATAAATAATAAATAAATCTTTAAAAAAAAGAGTTCTTCTAGAAGGTCTGGGTTTGATTCCCAGCACCCACATGCCAGCTCAGAACTATCTATAACTCCAGTTTTAAGGGATCCAATGCCCTCTTCTGACCTCTGTGGGCACAAAGCATGCACATGGTGGACAATAATGCATGCAAGCAAATCACTACTATAATATAATACAATTAATATATTAAAGATGCAGCTTTCTTGTTGGGGCACAACAGCTGGCAGGAAATGATCCCCTGCCTCTCTCTCACTCAATATGGGCTAAGAGTCCTCTCTAAACAGCCTGAGTTCTCTGGATGCCCTACAGAATCTACACACACACACACACACACACACACACACACACACACACACAACACACCATTCTGACACTTGGGCTTCAGTGGCCATCCTCTTCCTCGGAAGTGCTGACTCCTGGATGGGCGTGGCCAAATGTCTGGAGTTGGGGGGTGGTGGTCTTGACTGCTTGATGAAAAGCAATTCTAACGGCCATGAAAGACAGGCTGGGACAACACTCTTCCCAGGATCACACTGCAGCATACTCACACTGCAGAAGAAAGCCTGGGCTCACACATCTCTGTGCTCATAGATCTCTTATGCACACTCAAGTGTGGGGGTCCACAGGAATAACCATGAGTGTGCATTTTGTGGAGCCCAGAGGTGCTTGAGACCTTCCCACAAGACCTTTCGCTGTCCTTGGTATCTGAGCAAGGAACACTATATCTGGCCATCATCCTAAAAGAAAATTCTGAAAGGAGAAGTGATCAGCTGTGGCAGGGATAGGTGAGGGCTGTTGGCCTGAGATAGAGTGCAGTTTCCAGGGCAGGAGGCTTCCCTATTAAGGCCCCCATTGTATGGGCAGATACACTAGCCATTGGCTGGTTATAAAGGGAACTCAGAAACATGAGGCCGAGAGGGGGATGGGGGAAAGCAGTCTCTCAAAGCAAATAGAGCAGGACAGGATGGAAAAGTCAAGAGGTGAAGCTAGAGACGTGCCTCAGTGAGAAGAGTGCTTGCCAATGTGCAGGAAGCCAGGGTTCCCTCCTCAGCACCTTAGACACCAGGTGTGGTTGTGCAAACCCGTACCCCCAGCACTAAGGAGGTAAAGACAGGAGGATCAGAAGTCCAAGACTAAGTTCAAGGCTAGCCTGGGATATGCCAAGTTCTGTCCAAAAAGATAAATAATAAGTTTTTTCCATGAAAAAAAATAAGGAAAAACTGAGGTGGATTGGCAGAGAAGGAGCAGGGAGAGGTGGGTCCTTAATGAGCTGGTGCCAGGTCTTCCCAGACCTGGTCCATTGTCTGCTGGCCATTTCCTCAGCTGAGATTAAAGTGACCTCTTCAGCTGAGTGGGTCCTCATCACTTGGCACACTATCTGCTCCCCATAGAGCTCAGCCTACTTGGCATCCGCTCCATGCTCCCTCTTCTGAGAGCCAAAGCTCAGATTTCCAGCTGAGCCCAGAGTGTTTCCTAGGTACAGGAAGGCAGAGTCTGAAAGATCCAGGGATCTGGGTATCAGCCCCTCCCAGAGGGAAGAGGGGATGGGGAAACTGAGTCAGGATGGGTCTCTCAGGCTGGTGATCCCAGTCCCTGGGAATCCGGAGCTGCTTCTGGATGAGGTGGCCAAAGCAGGGCAGCTATGGTTCTGCAGGCATGGAGACACAGAAATAAAGAGAACCTGATAGAGCTTAGCCCTCTCTAGCCTCTGCCCTCAGCCACCAGCAGCTAGCAATGGTTTCAGAGGTGCCTTCCCCTCCTGGCTCCACTCTGCTCCCACTGCCTGCCCATCTGGAGTCTCACCCCTATGCCTTCTGCCACTCTCTCCCTGCCCTCGTTCCCCATGCCTGTACCCTAAGCTTCAGCTGCCATGACACTTAGTGTTTCTAAACACCCCATGAGTCCTGTTCACCACTGATTCTGAGACCAGCCCTTCTGTGAACCACCTAACTCCTGGCTGACTGTAAACATCCTGGCTCCAGTGGGAGACCCTCCTCTCTCTAAACTTTGTTACCAGAGCTTCCAGATGCCTCCCCATCTGTCCATCTGTCCTCACCCAGCAGCCAGTATGTGGCCCAGTTCAATTCTCAGCTGGACCAGACCCTTTCATGGAAAGAGCTGGACCTAAGGGCCAGAGAGTTCGGTGATGGGGATTAATGTGCTCTCAGCATCCTCACACTGTCAGAAAGTCATGTTCTGTGTGTTTTCACGGTTCCACCAGTGTGTCACTTTGCTTTCTCTTACTCCAGTTCTTCATCAAAACTTTACCCCACTATTCCACCTTTGTTTTAAGAGCCCTCCCTCCTTTTCCATGGCCAGGATGCTCATGGGGCCACAAGGGCTGTTTGAAACCAAGGCCTTGTGCATGCCAGACAAGTGCTCTGCCAAGTCACAGTCCCCAGCCCTTTGGTGGCAATAGCTGGGGGTGACCAGATACAGGACAATGGTACAAGGTGCTGCTGGGGACAAAAATAAAACAATCCATCTTCCCCCTGATGGAAGGACAGCCAGCGGGCCACCTTTTTGACTCCTTTGCATACATAGCCCGAATTTGGTTCCAATTTCAGTTAGCTGTGTGTTTGGGGGGCAGTCTTACCCGCTTAAGGTATCCAATGGTTAAATCTCAGCCTTTCTTAGGCAGTCATAGTGATAATCCCGCTCTTGCCACAGGTACTTCCTCAGCCAGTGAGATACCTGTGAGTCATTTCTTTGTCCTCAAGGATGAGAATAGAGCAACCGTCCTTCCTTTAAACCTCTGGATGTTGCATGTGACCTCTGGAAGCCTGGCAGCCATATGAGGCCTAACAATACACGGAGCCTGGGGACATCACCGAGCTGAACCAACCCTGAAAGCCACCATTCTACCTGTGGGTTCTGTTGTTGGAAATAAGCCATAACTCTCAAGTTCGAGTCTGTCCTTGAGCTTCCTGCTACCTAAGCCAAGTGTGTGTCAGCTGATGCAGAAGGTGACTCTTTGGGGTCGAATCCTGGGGGTCAGATTGATCCTTGGTTCATTTCCCTAAGACTTCTTTTGCCAGTCTTATCAAGAATCGTGTATCCCAGTAGCTCTCCACCTTCCCAGTGCTAGGACCCTTTAATACAGCTCCTCATGTTGTGATGACCCCCAACATAAAATTGTTTTCATTGCTACTTCACAACTGTTAATTCTGCTACTGTTATGAATCATAACATAAATATTTTGGGAGAAAGAGGTTTGCCAATGGAGTTGTGACCCATAGGTTGAGAACCACTGATGTAAAGTGGTTGGCTCATGGGTGGCTGTAAAGAATAGCAAGGCTAACGTGGTTTCTCTGTGAATTAATTTTAGTCACAGACCCTAGGCCAGGGCCCTTCCCTGCCCAGTGGTCCCAAACATTTCCACAAAGCCCACTGCCTTTGAGGCATACAAGAATTTTAACCTCTGGATTCTTACAACAGCTCTGAGGTGGAGCATGCCTCCTCACATATGTACTTCAGGCAAGAAAAGTGAAGTATAAGGAGACTGGCTCAAGACTGGCATGGTCTCTGCGAGAGCTGGACTAACAACCCTGGTGGATCAGAAGTCTCAGGAATTTCCCTGCCAGACTGTGTAGTCGGGATCCTTGCGTGTTTGTTAGTCCTGCCTGGAGCCTTCTCTTCTTGGGCTTCTGAGCTTGGCGACTCCACACGCCCAGAGACTTATCTCTACAGGGTGTGTGAAGCTTAAAGATGATGTATGTGGATCTAGTTGCTTTAGATGATTAGTGCCAAAGCTGAAGGGGACTGGCTTTTCTAAAAAACAAACCTACCTTCCAGGGCTGGTGCTTGGTTGCAGACCCTCCCGACTTGACTCTACCTTGGTCACACCTAAGCGGACACTGCAGGAAGATGCTAGTGATTTATAGAACACCTGGAAAGATTGTGGGCAGGTGGGTAATTTCCAAATTAATTGTGGGAGAAACCTAACAAAACAATCTGCAGGGTCAGCATCCTAGAGCCCTGCCTCCAGGGAGACTGACAGCTTGGAATCTGGAGAGCACAATGCCCAACCACAGGCAGGAGAGCCCTTCCTCCCGCCTGGGAGGAGGCCTGACTTCCCTCCAGCTGAGGCGGGTCTGGGCCTGCCGCAAGCCAGAGGAGAGAGCAAAGCTCTGAAGCAGCTTTCTACCCAGAGATCCGCATGTGCTGCTTTCTCAAAGAACCACACCAGCACCACTCCTACCAGGCTGGCTAGCCAGGAACTGTTTCCTGACACACGCTGTTTCTCATGAAGAGCTTCCAGGCTCCCCTGAGGACTTCTTGAATTCGTTGTCCAACGACATGGCCATTGCCATTGCCTCCTGCACAGCACACCAGCAGGAGATAAACCAGGACTCCTCTCTCAGAACGCAGCCAGCTCTGACCTGTGACCTATAACTTTGATGGTTCCCAAGGCGCTATCAGAAGAACAGGCTCCCAGTCCTTCTCAACTCTCCAGCAATAAAATGGGAGGCTAATAGCCCATTCCCTCCCTGGTTCTTAGACGGCCCAGAGCTGGGCTTCTATGTGGGTTCCAAGTTATCTATGGCCCAAGCAGTCCCAAAGACTTCTCTCCCTCCAGCAACCCCATCTGAGGAACCCAACCGAGTGCTGCCTCGAGGCACTCACTATGGGCAAGGCCCCAAGCCAGGTGTGGGTGGGAGATCCTGAACTCACAATGGGTAGCCCCTTGCAGGAACACGGTGAGAAGGCTGGGCCTGGTCCTCTTGATTTGCTGGCTAGAATTCTCTCCTTGGATTTCCCATTGTCCATGCTATAGAGTCAGTGAGGTGAGTCCGCCTCATCTGCTCACTTGTGAGGCTTTGTGAGAATTTCATAAGATGATGACATGAAAGGGCTCCCAGACTCCTAAGAACTGAGGCCTCTGCTCACTGGAGATGTAGCTCTGCAGAACAAGGCTTGCCTACTAAGCCTAACACCCTGGATTTGACCTCAGTAGCACAAAACTCCCAGATAAACACACAGAGACAAGCATCTGGGTACTGTCAGCAGCCACTTGAGTGAGACAGGTGGTTCCAAGGTGAGTGAGCATAGGCTGCAGGACCTGAAGAGGATCCAGTAGAGCCAAGGCACGGAAACTGTGCGGTGATAAAAAACTGTTGCTGTTGTACATCACTAACTTTCAGAGTAACTTGTTATGTAGCGCTAGCTGACTGAATCATGGGTGACTCACTCATACCACAGTCTCTCAAGGGATACACACACACACATATACACACACATACACACTCACACTCTCACACATACACATATATACACACATATACACATACACACACATACACACTCACACACATATACATACACATGCATACACATGCATACACTCATACACATACACACATACACTTACATATACTCACACACATACACATACATTCATACACATACACACACACAGGCACATACATTCACACACACACATACACACATATACACACACACCACTATGGGTAGAAGGATTTGGTCTCCTAAAGTGGAAGATTTAGATTCTTCTTTGTATATGTGTGTCAGTGTGTGTGTGTGTGTGTGTGTGTGTGTGCCTGTGTGTGCGAGTGTGTATCTAAGTACAAGTACGTTTGTCCTGTGGTACATGTGTGGAGGCCAGAGAACAGCTTTCGAGAGTCTGTTCTTGCTTTGCACTTTGAGGCAGGGAGTCTCTCATCTCTGCTGCTGTTGTCTGTGCTCCAGGTTAACTGGTTCATAAGCTTCTGGGTGATGGATTCTCTGGTCTCTGCCTCTCAACTCACCGCACAAGTGCTGGGGATATAGACGTGTACCACCACGCCCAGCTTTCTCAGGAACTGAACTTGGGTCATCAGACTTGTGCTGACAGCAGCTCACTTACCTGTTGAGCCTTCTTCCCACCCTTTATCTCCCTCAAGGTAGACCAAGACCTGTGGAGAGGAACCTAGAACCTGGGAATGCCACCTTCTGCAGCGCTGACACTCAGAGGGAGCAAAGAGACTGGGAAGTCCCTGAGTTGACAGAGGGGAGCATCATAAGGTGAGCTGACCCCAAAATCCAGGTGACATCAAGCTTGTGATGGTTTCTGTGGACAGGACCCACGTTTCACAATGATCCAAATCCACTTTGCAGCCTATTTTGAATGAACCTTTTTGCAAGGTGTCGATAACTGCAGATCCAACCCACTGTCTCTGGGCTGTTAAATCTCACTTTAAGATTGGAATTAGCTGCTCCCAAATGAAAATGAGTAACCATCATTAGGGCTTGAGCAGAGGCTTACCTGTAGAGACCTCAGCCACCCCTGATCCGGGCTGAGGCTCTACCTGCCGCCAGCCATTTGGAGGCTGGGACAGCAATGCCAAGCCTCCTACAGGCCCCTGGCTTGCATGTTCACAACCAACAGCGCGGGAATCTGAGGGCAGCATCCTTCCGAGGGTCCTGTAGTTAGCAAACTTAGGTAGGCTCTGCTAGGTTTTAAACTTGAGCTGTAAAAAAAAAAAAAAAAAAGAATAGGGAGCTTGCGGCCAACTAGGGAAGGGAGGGTATGTGGAGCTTGTGTGAAAAGGGCTTAGTGAGAACTAAGCTTCATGAGTCAGGAGTGCAGGAGTGTCTGCAAGCTGCCTTAACAGCGAATCTAATGTGAGGCAACATTTTTTTTTTTTAAGTAGAGGGTCCAGAGTGAGGAGGTGGTTGTTTTGCCTGGCTTTGATCTTCTCTGAGGGTCTGGGTTGCCCCTGCCCCTCACTTGTTAGTGAACATTGTTTAACTGGAATTAAAGATCCCTTCTAGGGGTGGTGGCTTAAGTCCTGGGAAGCTGAGCTTTGTGCTATCTCAAGAACGTCAGGCCAGGCCAGGTCAGGGCACATTCTCCTGTCCTAAGTCTGTGAAGAGCCTCCTGGGTGGGGTGGGGGTGGGATGGGGGAGTGTACATATAGAGTGTACATATAGTGTACATAGAGTGCTGGGTGGCATCCGACTCCAGCTGATGAGGGAAAGAAATGACTGGAAGCAGCCAAGGGTGATGCTGGCTGCCTAAGAGTCATCCGCTTCTGGAAAAGTCTCTAAGCAGCGCCGAAGGCAGCCAGTGGAGATGTTGTAAGAGAACCCACTCCGTAGGTGGAATCCCACAGGATTTCTAAAGACTTTTCCAGCCCCAAGCCTCTGGGATATCACACACCCACTGAAGCCTCATGCGCACGCGCGCGCACACACACACATTTCTTGGGTCCAAGCCCCTCTAACAAGGACCTCTTTTCCCACAGCACTTCCAGCCAGAATGCTCTGCCTGCAAGCAACAAAGCTCAAGCCTAAATAGTTAGGCGATCTCAGGGATTCATCAGAAGGCAAGCAATAGTCCGCAGGCGGTCATGAAATGAAAAGTCACAAAAAGGCTTTGGAAGTTGGGACAAAACATGGACCCTTCTGACTATGGCAAAAGCCAGGAGCCAGGAGCCCCTGAGTTCCACTGTCAGTGTGTATGAGGTGGCTGATCTGATCTCTTAGCTCAAAACCCAAACTGGGGGGGCTGGTGAGATGGCTCAGTGGGGAAGTGCACCGACTACTCTTCAGAAGGTCATGGGTTCAAATCCCAGCAACCACATGGTGGCTCACAACCACCCGTAATGAGATCTGACGCCCTCTTCTGGTGCATCTGAAGACAGCTACAATATACTTACATATAATAAATAAATAAATCTTTAAAAAAAAACAAAACCAAACTGTTCATCCTCTCTACAGAATCATACCCCCCATGACCAGCAGGGGGCAGGCTGTGCTGACGCAGGGAGAGCCAGCAATCATGCTGGGACCCAAGGACAGAGGACCTTCCCAAAACCCGCAGTCAGGAAGAGGAGGGCAGAAGAAAGAAAGTTAACACCTGAGCTGGGGAGCAGGAAGATCACCGAGTGGTTCCAGATCATCCTCTAGACATGGTAGGCCAGCCTGGGATACATGACACTGTTTCACAAACAGGGAGAAGACTGAACTGTACTGTACTGTGCTGTGCTGTGCTGTGCTGGGGTAATAAAGGATTGAGAGATTGGCATTTGGTCTTTGGAGAAGTCAGGCAGGAGTGATGTTTCTCCACCACTCCAGGAGCGCCTTTGCCTTACAGTGACAGTAGTGAACCCTTGACAGTATGAAAGGCACACAAACCAGGCTTTGTGCCTTTGCTGGAGCCCCAGCAACTCAGGGTTCCAAGTGAATACATATGGATTCGTTCGCCTCAAATAATGCAGACTTGGAGAACGATGGCATCACACCAAAACATCACGGGATACAGACCAAAAAGTCCTCCAAAGTCTAGTGTTCTTTAGCAAGTAAGTGGGGAGGGCCCTTCTGCCCTCCCGCAGGCAAACCATGGAAGAGTCTTGTCCCTACCCACAGTGCTAGGCCAGTGTGGAGACTAGACCTAACTCTGCGCCCTCGGGAGGGGATAAGGGGTGGTCCCAGAGAGAGCCAGGTTCTGACCCGCAGACTCTGTGAGAGTTATTGTAGACAGAGACTGTGTGGGCAGGATTGGGTTATCCTGGATTATCTCAGGAGCCTCACGTGTCATTCTAAGAAGCAAACAAAAGGATACATGGCACAAGGAGTGTGGAGAATGAACCTATTTGGTGTGAACACACTTGAAGAGATGTGGCCAGAGCAAAAGGAAAGATGCCGTGGCTTTATGAATACCTTGATTTTAGCTCACAGGTACCAATTCAGACCTCCAGAATGGCCAGAATAAATGTGTCTGCTCCAGGCCTGGGGGAGGCTAAGGCAGGAGTGTGGAGAGTTCAAGGCCAGACTGGCTAATTCAGGGAGAGTCTGTCTCCAAAGAAAGAATAAAAATTGGTGTGGTGCCGGGCAGTGGTGGCGCACACCTTTAGTACCAGCACTTTGGGAGGCAGAGGCAGGTGGATTTCTGAGTTTGAGGCCAGCCTGGTCTACTGAGTGAGTTTCAGGACAGCCAGGGCTACACCGAGAAACCGTGTCTCAAAAAAGAAAAAAATGGTGTAGATATAGATCACTGTAGACTGTGTGCCTAGTGTGTGCAAGGTCCAGGCTCAATCCCTAGTACCTCCAAAATGTCTTGTCTTGCATCACCAAATTTGTGGCTTGATAACTTTAAGAAATTAACATAGTTGTGTTCCAGAAACTCACTTCAAACATCACGGCACAAGCAGTTAAAAGTAGAAGAATCTAAGATCTATATCAGGCAACAATGATCACCAGAAAATAGGAGGATTGCACCAACATCAGATAACACAACCTCAGAGCAGAGAAAATAACTAGGAACAAAGAGGAATATTACATGACAATAAACAAGTTTGTCAACCAAGACTGCATAACAACCCTAAATGTGCAACGTCAGAACAAGGAAGGGGAAGCAGAAGTGGCTGACACTGAAGAGAAAACCTCACAAGAAAAACCTGAGACTTGGAGGATCAGCCAGGCATTGTGGCCCACACCTGAAGAGCCAACATTCTCCTCCAGCCTGTGCTCATATGTATAGGTGAATGTGGACCACCACACATATACACATGCATAACCAGCCACCACACATGTACACATGCATAACCAGCCACCACACATGTACACATGCATAACCAGTCACCACACATGTACATATGCATAGCCAGCCACCACACATGGTCACACACAAAACCAACCACCACACACGTACACATACATAATCAGGATATACATTACTAACCACCACATACATAAACATACACATAACCACCACATACATAACCAACCACCACATATACATACATATAACCACATATACATAACCACTACACATGTGCACACACACATGACTACCACACACATACACACACACACACATACGCACAACTACACCCAATTCTCTTTAATTCCCCAGATGAAATGTCTACAATTATATGGGCTTTGTGAAAAAATTCAAACAAGTGTTTAAAGAATTAACTAATTAACGAAGATTACACCATTTCTTCCCAAAAACAGAAGAAAAAAAATAATCCCATCTTATTTTGGGAAGCTAAAATGACTCAGGCACCAAGACTTCCTTAAGACAGCATAGAGGGCCATGAGATGGCTCAGTGGGGTGAGCTACCTGTTTCCAAGCTCGTCACCTGACTTGGAGTCTCCATATCCACAAGGTCAAAGGAGAAAACCAACTCCTGCAAGCTGTGCTCTGAGCTCCACAGCCACATGAAGACTAATAATGTCAGGCAGTGGTGGCACACGCCTTTAATCCCAGCACTTGGGAGGCAGAGGCAGGCAGATTTCTGAGTTTGAGGCCAGCCTGGTCTACAGAGTGAGTTCCAGAACAGCCAAGGCTATACAGAGAAACCCTGTCTCAAAAAACAAAAACAAAACAAAACAAAAAGACTAATAGCCTGTAAATAAATACGGAAAAACCCATTCTCATGTATATGAAAAAATTTAAAGATAATATAAAACCAGAAAACTGAAAAAATCACAACTCCTCATAGATACAAATGGAAGAGTCTTAAACAAAATGTTTGCACATAGAATCTGGGAGTATACAAAGAACTGTACACTGTGATGGATCAGAACTTACCTCAGAGATGAAAGGCTGGCTCAGTATTTAAATAATAATAATGATGATAATCAGCTCCTAGTTTTTTGGGAGTACTCACTGGCTTGTGACATGTATGTGGCCAGATTAATTATAACAGACTTCAAGCAATACTTGCAGCCAGTCTCCAGTACAAAGACGGATGCAGTCCTCTTTGGCTTAAATTAATCATGATCAATTGACTTTTCTCTACTCCATTCATAAAACAAGACATCCATAATGTAAAAACAGTCAATACAGTCTACTGTATTAACAGCTAATGAAAATCACATGACTATCTCTGTGAACTGAGGACAAGCATTTCACAAAAGCAATGCCGATTCATGAAGGGGGGAAACCCCTCAGGAAACAAGGAATGGGTGGAACTTCCTCTGCTTGATAGGGAGCAGACACAAACTGCACAGACAATGTTGTATTACATGGTGAAATACTCAAGCTTTCTCTCAGCATCAGGGTCTCAAGGCAATGTCCACTGTTCTCTGACACAGTGTTCAACCATCTAGTCAGAGAGAAAAGACAAGAAAAAAATGGGGGCCAGATTAGAAAGTTGGTCATAAAACCAGGCACAGTGATACCCAACACCCAGGAGCCCAAGGAAAAAGGATTACCAGAAGGTTGAGATCAGCTTAGTATTCTAGGCTAGCCAGAACTACAGAGGTTGAGGCCAGTCTGGTCTACAGAACGAGTTCCAGGACAGCCAGGGATATACAGAAAAACCCTGTCTTGAAAAACAAAAACAAAACAAAACAAAAAAGAATAATAGCCTGTAAATAAATATGGAAAGACCCATTCTTATGTATGTGAAAAAATTACTTTTGAGATCCTGTCTCAAAAGTAAATAGATAACTTTAACAGGTAGTTGTGGTTGAAGCTCAGTCGGTGAAATGCCTGCTGAATAAGCATAAGGACTTAAGTTCAGATCCCCAGAATCCATGCACACTTGCACATATACCTGAGTGTGCATACATACACATACAGAGAGGGGGGAGACAGAGAGAGGGAGAGGGAGAGAGGGGAAGACAGAGAAAGGGAGAGAGAGGAGGGGAGAGAGAGGGAGAGGGAAAGAGAGAGAGGGAAAGAGAAAGCGGGAGGGAGAGAGAGAGAGAACTAATAGCTAAGTCCAGAAAGTTATAAGATCTAAAGAAAAGACATAAAAAATTAAAAATACATAACTAGCCAGATGTGGTGGCACATACCTGTAATGCTATACTATGGGAGGCAGAAGCAGGAAGACCACGAAAAGTTTGAGGCTAGCCTGGCCCACAGGGAATTTCAAACAAGCCTGAGCTACACAACAAAACTCTCTTTAAAAATAAAATCTAGGGCTGGCGAGATGGCTCAGCAGGAAAGAGCACTGACTGTGCTTCCGAAGGTCCTGAGTTCGGATCCCAGCAACCACATAGTGGCTCACAACCACCCATAATGAGACCTGACGCCCTCTTCTGGTGCATCTGAAGACAGGTACAGTGAATTACGCTGGAGCAAGTGGGGCTGGCAGGTTCAAACACACACATGATGGCTCATGGCCATCTGTACAGCTACAGTGTACTCATACACATAAAATAAATAAAATAAATCAAAAAAAAGACTGAGAAAAAAAATAAAAATAAAATCTAAAGCCAGTCTGTGGTGGCACATGCCTTTGATCTCAGCACTCAGGAGGCAGAGGCCAGCAAATTTCTGAGGTCAAGGCCAGCCTGGTCTACTGAAAGAGTTCCAGGATAGCAGGGGTACACAGAGAAACCCGGTCCTGAAAAACCAAGGGGAAAGGGACTGGAGAAATGACCCAGTGGTTAAGAACACTTTCTGCTCTTGCAGAGGACTCCATTCTTAGCACCCACATGGAGACTCACAACCCCAGTTCCAGGGTCTAACACGGTCTCCTGGCTTCCATAGTTAACATACAGGGCATCCATACATGCAGGCATTTGCACATATCCACACGATATAAATAAATAAATAAATCTTTTCAAAAGAGAGAAATGAGACGCTACAAAATGGGGACATTTGGAAACCACACACTCGACTAAATATTCCCTTCTAGAATCTACACACAGCTCTCATAACTCAGCATCGATAAAACAAACATTCCTACTGGAGAGCAGGTAAAAGATAGACTTTTTCATCATGAGAACAGCCAAGGGTTCGTGAAGAGAGAGGCAGCCCTGTTAGCTACCAGGAACGGCACATTGAAACCACAGGGCATCACTGCACACCCATCACAACAGCTAAGATAAAAACAGTGACGCCAACAGATGCTGGCAAGGAGCCAGAGACTGCTCACTCAGACCCGACTGTGGGAGGTCAGAGCGGGATGGCCACTCAGCTCACCTGCTCCCGGCAAAGCCAAACATGGAACCACCATGTGACTCAAATTAGCACTCCTGGGTATTCCTTCTAGAAAAGAAAAAAAAAAAGATCTGTTCACACTAGAAACATTTCACAAGCATTGACAGTTGTTTTATTCATAGTAGCAAAATAACAATGAGAAAAGAAACAAGATGGTAGACAGATGGTGGCAGCACATGACTTTAATACCAGCACTCAGGAGCAGAGTTCGAGGCCAGCCTGGTCCACAAAGTGAGTTCTATGGCAGCCAGTGCTGTTACACAGAGAAAACCTGCCTTGGGAAAAACAACAACAGCAACAAAAAGAAACAAGATGGTGGGAGAGACGGCTCAGCAGTTACAAGGTACTCATCCAGAAAACACCAGTTTGGTTCCCAGGACCCAATGTTAGATGACTCACAACTCTCTGCTACTCCAGCCCCAGTGGATCTGATGTCATTTTCTGGCCTCTGCACATCTGCACACATATGGCATGCACCCACACAAACACATGTGCACATTTTTGACCAGAAGAAAAAGCTCATGCTCTTAAACAGACTAGATAAACTATGGCACAACCATACCATGAAACACTACTCAGCAAGAAAAAGGGATAAAGTATTGACGATCAATTGCCTGTGACTTCTAGAGAATAATGCTGATTTTAAAGACCAGTTCTAATCTATCACATGTTTCATGAGTATCTTTACAAAATGTCTGTCCACCTGTCTGCCTGCCTGCCTGTCTGCCTATCTGTTGAGACACTATCTCTATATGTAGCTCAGGCCAGCTTAGACTCTCCAATTCTCCTGCCTTAGCCTCTCAAGTTCTAGGATTACAGTGCTACACCTGGCTTCACATAGCATATTTTTTATTTTATTTTAAATTGTGTATCTATATGTTGTGTGTAGGTGTAGGTATGCACACATAGAAGGTGCTTGTGGAGGCCAGAAAAGGTTGTCACATACCCCTGAAGCTGGAGTTATAACCAGTTGCAAGTGACTCAATATGGGTGCTGAGAAGCAAACTCGGGTGTTCTGCAAGATTAGTACACGCCCTTAACTGCTGAGCCATCTCTCCAGCCCTTAACATAACAATTTTACATTGAAAAAAATATTGAAAGTTGGTGATGGTGGCACAAGCCTTAAATCCCAGCACTCAGGAGGCAGAAGCAGGTGGAAGCAGGTGGATTCGAGGCGAGCCTAATGTAAAAAGCAAGTCCAAGACAAGCCCTAACCCTAACCCTCTGTGTAACAACACAGAGGAACTCTGTTTTTTAAAACAAACAAACAAACAAACAAACAAATTTTTGGAATGGAAAACCATGTAAGGACTGCCAGGTTTAGGAGTGGATGCAGGTGGTGGGAAGTAGAGACAGATAGAAAAGGGTGACTTGGGCTGAGAGGTAGCTCATGGTGAAGAGCACTGGCTGCCCTTCCAGGGGACTCAGGTTCAGTTCCCAGCACCCACATCCCAGTTCCCACAGATCACAACTCTCTGTAACCCCAGTTCCAGCGAATCCGACATCGTCATCCAGACATACATGCAGGCAAGACACCAATGCACATGAAATAAAAATAAATAAACATTTTTTTTAAAAAGGTGACCCAAGAGACCCCTTTCTATGGTGACTGTGGCCTCACCCCTGTTGACACCCTCCTTACAGCAGTGCATAATACTATACGATGTTACCCTGGGCAAGACTGGGTAAAGAACACACAGGGTCTCTGTGCATTGCTTCCTACAAATCATAAAAACACCCAGGATAAGGTGAGCACGAGGAGGTTAGGATTCTGTTAGTAAAAACTGTAAACTAGCCTGGTCTACAGAGTGAGTTTGAGGACAGCCGGGGCTACACAGAGAAACTATAAACTGCAAGAAACAAACTGACCCCATTCTCGTGTGGGTCTCACGTCTCTGCGAGTGATGTCAGAAAGATCTGCTTGTTGGTCCAGCCCAGCTCTGGGGCAATCAGTGGGCACCTGACTGGAAACATCACTGTGCCCGAGGAGCTGAAGAACTCCTGCTCTCCACACACAGAGACTATAAAGAAGTACACAGATGGCAGCAGGTATAACGTAGCTCAAGGATGGAGCATTTCCCCAGAATTGTGGAGGCCTTGGTATCAATCCCCAGCACTGCAAATAATGATAATGAGGAGGAGGAAGAGGAGGAGGAAGAAGAGAAGGAAGAGGATGAGGAAGGGGAGGAGGAGGAAGGGGAGGAGAGAGAGAAGGAAGAGGAGGAGGAAGAAGAGGAAGAGGAGGAGGAAGAGAAAGGAAGTGGAAGAGAAAGAGGAAGGAGAGGAGGAAGAGGAGGAGGAAGAAAAAGAAGAAAACAATGAAGAGGATGGTGATGATGGCAATAAGCACAGGCAGACAGCAAACCAATTAGAGAAAGAAACTGAAAGAAAAAAACCAATTAGGGGCAGGCAAGGTGGATGAGCTTTTTGAGAGCATAAGCTGCTCTCAATTCCCCAGCTTCAATTTCCAGCATTCACTTGGCAACTAGTCTGTAACTCCAGTTCCAGGAGATCTAGACACACATGCATGAAAAACATCAATACACATAAAATAAAAATAAGCAATTAATTAAAAAGAAAAGATAAACAGTTTTCCCCAAACTAGCTGATCTTTACATCAGGCAGAGAGAAATCTGAAAGGAGAGGAAACCAAGAGGTCAGTCTATGAGGTCATCCCTTAAACTGGGTGGTGAGTTCAAAAAGGTTCCTTTGGGGCTGGAGAGATAGCTCAACAGTTAAGAGCACTGAGGACCCAGGTTGTTTCCAGCATCCACATAGAAGCTCCCATCCACCAGGCGGTGGTGGAGCACGCCTTTAATCCCAGCACTTGGGAGGCAGAGGCAGGTGAATTTCTGAGTTCAAGGCCAGCCTGGTCTACAGAGTGAGTTCCAGGACAGCCAGGGCTATACAGAGAAATCCTGTCTCAAAAAAGAAGAAGGAGGAAGAGGAGGAGGAGGAGGAGGAGGAGGAGGAGGAGGAGGAGGAGAAGAAGAAGAAGAAGAAGAAGAAGAAGAAGAAGAAGAAGAAGAAGAAGAAGAAGAAGAAGAAGAAGAAGCAGCTCCCATCCAACTCCAACTTCAGGCGATCTGGTGCCCTCTTCTGGCTTCCATGGGCACTGCATGCATGTGGTCCACATACATACATGCAGGCAAACACCCATACACATAAAATAAAATAAATAAATCTTTTAAAAGGGGGTTCGTATGATGTTAGTTGTCAGCCAGCATGTAGCTGTAACCCTCAAAGGTAATATGAGGTGATTTATTCTTAGCCAAACATGATTAACCCAGGAGCACAGATTAGGTTGTTCTGAGTAACACATTTTCTGGTGTAGAATTGGTTATACAAACTTTTTATAGTCACAAAACAAAAAGGAAATCATAAGCCCTGAGCCTTGGAGGTGACATCAGGTAGGTGGGTCAATGGGTACTCTGTGGGTTTCAGATGCTATTTGGTGACAATTTTAGCTTTGGGGTCAGGGAAGCTGGTGTCTGCTAAGTTACTACATCCCAAAGATTTTCCACTCCTGAGAGTGGAAAGAACGTTGAGTCAGATAGACACGGGAGGTGAGTGTTAAGTGGCCACTAGTGGGACTAAAGATGGCCAAAGATATCTGGATTTGTCACATTCTAACTCTCAACAATCGCCAATTCCAATCCATCAGTGGAGTGGAGTCCGAACTGTGTGGGGCTTTTTCTTTTAGGAACTATAATTTACATGGTGATGATCATGAATGTAGTGTCTACCCCCTCACTTATATGGATGATACACCTCCTCAAAGATATTTATAAGCCTGGAGAGATAGTGCTTGACATATAGTATGAGATCCTGAACAACCCATGTAAAATAAGTCAGGTGTAGAGACAAACACTTGCAACTCCAGCATGGTGGAGGTGAAGACGGGCAAGTTCCTAGGGATCCTTCTCTGGCTAGCCAGCCTAGACTAGCGGACAAGCTTCAGGCCAATGACAGATGAGAGACAGAGAGACAGAGAAACAAGAGGGAGGGAGGCCAGAGGGGGGGGAATGTCAAATAGAAATAAGAATACATATTTTTCAAAAACTGCAACGTTTTAGCCAGGCATGTTGACTCATGTCTATAATTCTGGTATTTGGAAGGCTGGGGCAGGAGGATTGCCACAAGTTGCAGCCCACACTGGGCTACAGAGTGAGATATTATTTTTTTAAAAAAAATTTTAAAGAATAGTTTCGAATCAAAACCAGCCTCCAATACAATACCCAGCTCAGATCCGTCCCTTCCTCTCTTGTCCTGGGCTGGGTTTTACTCTCCACCTTACCAAGGATCTGCAAACCTGTTCCCCAGAGTTCCAGGTCAGTGCCTGCCCTGACCACATCTGGCATTGACCACTGGTCTCCTCCAGCTTCAGGGGTTCCATAACATGTTGTCTTCCATGTCACTCCCCACCCTCACCCCCACCCCATGCTACCCATGGAACTATCTGACCTGTTGCTTATGAGCAGCCACTCACCCCAGGGCTTTTGCAGAATCCCCCCTCCTATGGGCTCTTTCCCACACCAGGACAGCACTGCTCAGTGCCCAATGTCTCTGGAAGCCTAGAGTCTGGAGAATCACAGCGATGTCCTATGGTTCTCAAGAAGCCATGGAACCAGAACTTGCAACCTCAGCACTGTTGGTGTTTGGGGCCAGGTAACAGTTTGTTTGGGGAGCAAGTCTATTCTCTGTAGGACATGTGACAGCCTCTCTGGTGCTGATCTCTAGCTGTCAACACCTGCCCCCACTTCCACAAGTGATGTGGCAAAGGTCTCCAGACCCTGCCAAATTCTAAGGCTTCAGACTATGGGAAACGGCAGCCCTAAGCCTCCCAGGGTGGAGCAGGGCCAACTGCTTCATGTTCCTCTGATCCTGACATTTGTCTGACAATGTGATTCCCCCCCCACTTCACAATCAGTTGTGGCGGCACACGTGTTTGTCCCTAGCACTGGGGAGACTGAAGCAGGAGAAACCTGAGCACAAGACCAACCTGGCTACATTGTAAAAGCCCCACTCTTGAAACAAAAGGCAAAAAAACCTCCAACTTTCAGCTGGGCAGTGGTGGTGCATGCCTTTGGTCCCAGCACTCAGGAGGCAGAAGCAGAGGCAGATGGATCTCTGTGAGTTCAAGGCCAGCCTGGTCTACAGAGTGAGTTCCAAAACAGCCAGGGATACACAGAGAAACCCTGGGGGTTGGGGGGAAAGGCTGGGCTGGGGGCTTTGTTTATTTACTTGGTTCATACCTGAATTTCCCTTTTGAGTTCAGAATCAGTTCCCCCCCCCCAAAAAAAAACAAACTGACTTCCTGCTTATCCAGACAACCAGGGCATCTCTAATTGCTGTTAAGAGAATTACACATTTTTGACTTAATGGGATTTATTGCCTCCTCGTGGACCACCCATGTTCATGGATGCCTGAGGTCCCCTTTGCTCTGTGCAGTGATTTGGGCCTAGCTCCCTGCTTAGAAAATCAGGTAGCAAAGGGAATTAAGTTCCAAGAAAGGACAGTGAAGAGGTCCTGGGGTCCAGGCCTAGACATGACACCTCGCACCCCACATCGCGCTCAACTTCAACTTCAAGAAAACCATCTCTCCCACTCCCTGGAGCAGGCCATGTTCCAGGAAGCAGAGTTTGAGCTGAACATCACCTCTCAGAGATGACTGACCACAAAGGAACCCAGAGAACCCATCAAGGTGGACAGCTAGCTGGCCCTGCATAAGGTCACTCAAAACCCTGCCAGATCACATCTCAGATCTTTCTCTCTCTCCTCCCTCCTCTCTCCTCCCTCCTCCCTCC
>NW_022196900.1:7393610-7418483 GCF_008632895.1 Mastomys coucha
TCCCTCTCCCCCTCTGGTTTTTAGAGACAGGGTTCCACTATGTAACTCTAGCTATCCTGGAACTCACTCTGTAGACTGGGCTGGCCCCAAACTCAGAGATGCCCCTGCCTCTGCCTCCTGAGTGCTGGGATTAAGGGCATGAGGCACCACATCCTGCTTCAGATGTCTCTTCTCATCCCTCCAATGTTCCTTCCTCAGGTGCTCTCATCCAGGCCAGTCAAACTGCCCAAATGTCTTGACAGCGGCACCTTGAAGTCAGAGGCCCCCTAGGAAAAGTGTCTGCTACCCATTGTCACGCTGCAGCTCACCCTTACAGACATGGCCAAATCCAGGGAGCAGAAGGCTCAGCTGGGGCATCAGTAGGTGGGCTCAGCACAGGAACCCTAGCTGCCTGTCTCAGACTGCCAGTCGTGCATCTATCCACCCACCTTCCGGGAAGCAACCCAGGGAATTAGTTCTGATGCCACGCCCTGAGCTGGAGCTCTTGACACCTCTTTTTGGATCCAGGCCCTTTCAAAAGGAGCATTTCAAATAGCAGCCATCAACACTCCCAGAGGGTGGGTCATAATCCACAGAGGATCATTAACTTCACCCGAGTGATGGGGCATCTGTCAGCACCTCCCGTTCTTCCACCAATTATCTATCTGCTAATTATCTGGGATTAAGAACTGACACGGAGCGACATGGTCATTAACCACATATTTGCACGGCTTATTCATGTTAGGAGGGCAGCTCAGTCTCACCGAGTCTAATTGGACACGCCCACAAAGCTGCAGAACATGGTTCCCTCTATTGGGCTGTCAGCAGCCCATGAAGGACCTTTAGCAGGATGTGTTGACTTCTAAAGGGGCTTAGCTCTGGGCTTTTTTTTTTTTTTTTTTTTTTTTTTTGGACATGCTGGATGCCTTGGCTTTCTGGCAGGACAGATGACAGCTTAACCGTGAAGGCACATGCGATCATTTGTCAAACACTCATTAGCTGGGGCACAGTACCAAGCACAGGTGTGACCCCAGGGGGAGTTTACAAAGGTGAAAGAGACACCATTCCTACCCCACCATCCCTCAGGTTTCCCTTCTTTGAGGGAAACAGAGACCAGAGCCGGGAGCCAGGGAGGCGCAGCAGGTAGAGATGCTGTGTGAGGTGTGAGAAACCTCACAGAGGTGCGAGAAACCTCCCAGGAAAGGTGGCGAGCGTCCTAGGATAGAACCGGGTGGGAAGAGGCAGTGCAAGCTGAAGACACGGAGAAAAGACACCCAGGGCACAGCAGCCAGACAGCAGAGCCAGGAGGGGCCTAGACGGTGGACAGAGAAGCCATAGGAAGAAAAGAGGTGACCTGGCAGACGCCGAGCATCCTCAAGAGTTTATGTGTGTTGCCGGCTTTGCAGGAGTCTCCTCTGGACATGCGCACTAGGGAGGAGGCTTTGCGTCCCTGTGTTTATGTGGGGGATGGGGGTTAGTGAGTTTCCTTAGAAGTATGACAAAATTTCCCAGAAACTGACACCTATGGAAATAGCATCCAGATAAGGAAACCAGTCGTCACCAGGCACACCTGGAATACCAGTGTTTGGGAGGCAGAGATAGGAGGATCTGAAGTGAAAGGTCAGCCTGGGCTACATAGTGAGGCTCTGTGAAAGGAAAGAAGGGAAGCAGAGGGAGAAGGATGGGAGGAAAGAGTGAAAAATAAATGTTGGGACTAGAAATGGCAGAGGGGCCAAGAGCACTGACTGCCCTTCCGGAGGGCCTGGGTTTAGTTCTAAGCACCCACATGGCGGTTCACAACCATCTGGAACTCAAAGTCCAGTGGATCTGATGCCCTGTTATGACACATGCCACCAGGCACGCGGTGCACAGATGTACATGCAGGCTAAACACCCTACACATAAATAATTTTAAACACACACACACACACACACACACACACACACAAGATACAGTTGTTGGAGCTGGAGGAATTGACTTTGCAGTTTGAACACTTGCTGCTCTTGCAGAGGACCTGAGTTTGGGTCTCAGCAATCATGTCAGACCGCTCACAGTCACCTGTAACTCCAAGGCCAAGGGATCAGACGCCCTCTTCTGGATTCAGAGGGAATTTGCACTCCTGTGCACATAGTCACACACATGTAAACATAATTTTTAAGTGATAAAAATAACTTGTAGGGGCTGGTAAGATGGCTCAGCGGGTAAGAGCGCTGACTGCTCTTCCGAAGGTCCTGAGTTCAAATCCCAGCAACCACATGGTGGCTCACAACCATCCCTAATGAGATCTGATGCCCTCTTGTGCTGTGTCTGAAGACAGCAACAGTGTGTACTTTCATATAATAAATTAAAAAAAAAAATAACTTGTAAAAGATACAACTTGTTGCTAAAACTCCAGAAGGCCATGGTGACCCCTATCAGGAACCTTTGCACACAGAGACAAAGCACCATCCTGGCCACTTTCCCCTGTCTTACCAATGTGTGTGACTTACTTTACTCAATGTTCCCCAGACTCTAGAAGCCAGCTACACACAAGTTGAGGGTTTTTTGTTGTTGTTGTTGTTGTTGTTGTTTTACTGCTCTTTAATACCCTACCTTATGAACAGCACCTTTTTTTGGCAGAACCTTCCCAATGCTGAGACCCTTTAATACAGGTCCTCAAGGTGTGGTGAGCTCCCCAACCATAAAATTATTTCCATTGCTACTCCGTAACTGTAATTTTGCTACTGTTAAATGAATCATAATGTAAACATCAGTAAATGAAAGAGTCGTTTCCCCAAAGGGGTCTCGCCCCACAGGTTGAGAATCATTGTTCTCGTGGCTGCGTATCTGCTGGGTTCAGAATTCACGGCAGCCACATCACATCGTGGGTTATGCACTTCCTCCCTGAATAGATGCTCCTGGTTTTCCAGAGTTACTTTGCCCTTCTGTACACCTAGCAGGACCTGCACCAGGGGTTGAGTTGCCCTGTGTGCTCACCCACACTGGGTAGTATCTGTCTGTTTGTGCTTTATACTTGTTCATAAGGGAATGACCACCTGGTGGAGGCAGTATCCCCCATCCTTTTGGCAGCACTGGGGAATACAGTGTTTGGAGAAGAAGGATATGCCGGAAAATGAGGCCGGTCACGTGGCCAGACATAAGTGGCCGAGGCATAAACAAGGAGTTGACGCTGATGGAGTAAGAATGAGAAATACCAGAAAGCTGGACCTTGACGGGGCACGTCGAGGCTTGGTCACACACAGACACAAACTAAGTGGGAGCTGAGAGCGGTGGGTGTCCAATTTGAAGGAAGAAGTGGAGAGGAGACTGGGTTCCCGGATGGCTCCGTGGGTGCTCAGGCTCAGGGATGAAGTCAAGGCTGGAAACAGTTTGAGATACACAGGGTTGAGGGTTGGGGTCAGAGGTGTGGCTGAGATCTCTCAGAGAGTGATGCGCAGGAGGACCAGACAGGAGACGACGCCTGCCTTCAGGGGGCGAGCAGGGGAAGAAGTGGGGAAGATGGCATCGCTTCCCTCCGAAATGCTGGCATGGGCTGGGAAGCATGAGTCAGGCACTCCCAGCCCCAACAGCTCGAGGTCCATCTCCGCAGCCAGGACTTTCTCCTGAAGGAGCTTGCATCACCGACCTGGGAAGATGGTTGTGAAATCCACATCAGGTTGCGTACCTCTGGCAGCGTCTTAGGGACAATGGGCACCAAAGACTTATAGCATCTTGGTGTTGGAGTCCTCTTCGCCTCCACAACATCGCTGCCAATTAGTTATCCCGCACCCCAGGCAAGGAACCCACAACTTCCCACGGCAGCCCATTCAGACCTTGGGTACACAGGGATCTTAAAAATATATAATAATAATAATAATAATAATAATAATAATAATAATAATAATAATAATAATAATAATAATAATAATCTCGACCACACGGAAAGTCAAAGCGAGCGATAAATCTGTTTCTACTCCAGTGGGAAAGTCCTTGGTGGAGTTAAAGGCCTGGAAAATGCTTTTCTAGCCCTGCCCCACCCCCAACCACCTTCCTTCTGGGTTTGGAGTTACATACAGCGCCTGCCCCCACCACCACCACCCCAGGAAGCTGGGATTGCATCACCATTTGCACAAGTCCCCCGGAATGCGCTCAGCCTTGCAGGCATTCCTCTGGCTCCTTCCAGCAGGGCCTACTCCGGCTGGAACGCGGCCAGGGTCTCAGGGCTGAAGCGGTGCGTGCTCCAGCACAGACCCACTAGGCTGGACACGTGGGAGGGATGAGCGGCCGCGGATGAGAACAGACCCACTGCAAGCCCCTTCAAGCTTCCCTCCCTCGGTGCTTGCTACTCGCCTCCTGCCCTGCTGGATGGGCTCTGAGAAAGTGCCCTGCAGATCTGATTTCTAAACCAGCCCACTGGGGCAATGGATGCTTTGAGACACAAGCGCACAAGAAGGAAATACGGGTCTGTTTTCTTTTGACTTCATTTTTAGAAATCGGGAAAGTGTTTTTTCAAAGTAATACCACTAAGTAGGTCTTTGGCTTTGTTTTCAGTAAGACTGCATTAAAAGCTTCTTTTGGTCAGAGCTTGTGTGCCTTGACCTACCTTGAATCCCTCCCAACCGTGTCCCCACTGTCCCCACTGTCCCCAGAAGAAGCTGCTCCACCTGTTAGATAAATTGCTATTACACCTCTCAGTCATATACTGGGTTAGGAATGACACAACCTCAATTCATATTCTCTACTTCAAAACATATTTTTCCATTTTTATTTTGTGTGTATGAGTGTCTTGCCAGAATTGCCACATAACTGCAGTGCCCCTAGAAAGCCAGAAGGAGGCTGCCAGACCCCATAGAACTGTACACCATAGAGGTGTTAGGAATAGAACCCAGGTCCCCTGCAAGAGCAGTGGGTGCTCTTGACCACGGGGCCATCTCTCCAGCCCCATAATCTATGCTTTTTTAGGGGTGGTGTGGGTCACCCCTAAAAAATACATACACCCATATGTATTTGTGTGTTCGTGTGTGTGTGTGTGTGTGTGTGTGTGTGTGTGTGTGTGTGTACGACCTCTTTACATGGACAATGAGAATTACAGAGCTCCTTAACAGAGCTTTATCATAAATTTTGGTCCAGTATTCAATGTGTCTGGCAATATCGTTATTTAATAGGTTTTGTTTTGTGTGTTTCTTTGAAACAGGGTCTCCTTAAATAGCCTCAGCTGACCTAGAACTTAAGATCCTCCTGCCTCAGTCTCCTCAGGGATGTGAGTACAGTTGTACACCACCTTGCCTAGCTAATACTTTCCCAGAATCCTGGTGACCCTCCCTTCTCTGGTTATATTGGAGTCAGAGTGCTTGCTGTGGAAGGCTTGGGTGGAAGGGGCATTGCCTTGCACAGTGAGCTGATTTGTGGTAGATTTTCCTTTTAGGATCCTCTTCTGTGCCTGTATGTTGGTTCCTCTTATCCAAACCCTCTTTCTCCACCAGCCTCGTGCCCTTCCTGATGTTCACCAGCCTCTGCTTCTGTTCGATCAGCGTCTTAACTTTCACAAGAGTAGAATATATCATGTCTGTTCTTCTGTGCTTAGCTTCTTTCACTTATTAGCTTACAGGGTTTTTTTTTCCAGTGTTAAGGCAAAGGACAAGAGGAGGTTTGGTTGGTTGGTGAGGTTTTGGTTTGGTTGTTTGGTTGTTTGATTGGGCTGGCTTTGGGTTTGGCTTTCGGGGCTTTGGGGGTGTGGTTGTTGTTGTTTGTTTGTTTTGTGCTTGTTTCTTTAAAGATGTATTTATTTTATATGTGAGTACACTTTCACTGTCTTCAGACACACCAGAAGAGGGCATCAGATCCCATTACAGATGGTTGGGAGCCACCATGTGGGTGCTGGGAATTGGGTGCTCTTAACCTCTGAGCCATCTCTCCAGCCCCTTTTGTTTTGTTTTGTTTTGTGTTTGTTTGTTTGTTTGTTTGTTTTTTAGACATGGTTTCACATAGCCCAGGATAGCCTCAAACTCCTCTGATCTCCCAGCCCCTACCTCCCAAGTGCTGCTATTACAGATCCGTGCCAGGCCTGATATAGGGGTTTACCTTTTTTGAATAATGAATGTGATGCTGTGCATACACTAAAGGTTCCTTGTGTGTACACTGAAGGTTCCTTGTGTGCATATACTAAAGGTTCCTTGTGTGCATATACTAAAGGTTCCTTGTGCATACACTGAAGGTTCCTTGTGCGTACACTAAAGGTTCCTTGTGCGTACACTAAAGGTTCCTTGTGCGTACACTAAAGGTTCCTTGTGTGTACACTAAAGGTTCCTTGTGTGTACACTAAAGGTTCCTTGTGTGCATACTGAAGCTCCACAGCAGACACAAAGGGTCCGGGAGATGCTTCTGTTTCATGTTATTGCTCTTTCACAGCCTTCTTCACAGAAGCCCACCCTCACCCACCACTTAAAGATTTTTAAAATCACATTAATCACTCCTGTAAAACTCCAGCTTTTCACTGCGTCCTCGAGTGTGGAAGCTGGATGCAAGGCCACACTTTTTTTTTTTTAAATACTGAATAACCCCTTATTGAAGCTAATAAACATCTTGCCTGGTTGGTGGTTGCCTTTGATTCCAGCCCTGGGAAACAAAGGAAGGTGATCTCCATGAGTTCAAGACCACTGTTCTCACAATACATTCGAGGCTATCTGGAACTACATAGTGAGAGCCTGTCTAAAAACAAGCAAACAAGCCGGGCAGTGGTGGCGCACGCCTTTAATCCCAGCACTTGGGAGGCAGAAGCAGGTGGATTTCTGAGTTCGAGGCCAGCCTGGTCTACAGAGTGAGTTCCAGGACAGCCATGGCTATACAGAGAAACCCTGTCTCAAAAAAACAAAAACAAAACAAAAAACAAAAAAAACCCAAGCCAACAGCGGCGAGAACTCAGCCTGACAGCATCCCGGCTCCTCCTTCCTGGTCGCTTTATTTCATTTCATCTCATTTCATTTCATTTTGGCAGCTAGGCCAGTTCAGAAAGAGTTGGCTGGTGTAAGGTGGTCTCCCTCACATATTTAGTGATGGAGACTTGCACTGTCAATGCCAAGCAGGCTTATCTGCTCAGAGAGCACCAGCCCTGGTGCTCAAGCTCCTCCCACCTCACTGTATGCAAGGCCTTCCTAGTTTAATTTAATGTCACTAGTTTTTTCCTTGCTGCCCCTCACTACTTAAAAATGTGGGGTGTTTATTTTTTATATTCAAACATCTTTTTAAATGTTATTTGTAATGTATATGCATAGAAGCTTCAGCAGGGCTTCTAAAAATCCCGTTCCTCTGAGGCAGTGTTTCTCTCTAGACCCTGAGCTCTTGTTTTTCAAGACTATCAACCAGCAAGTCTGTCTCTGCCCCTCGGTGCAGGGGTTACAGGCCCTTAGGGGACCATGTCTGGCTTTGACTGCAGCCTGAGATGTTGCTACACTCGTATTTAAACTTCAGGTGTTCTTAGTGTCTTTCAATGTCCCTGAGCATGCATCTCGGCAAGAACAGGAAGGCAGGAAGGCTCAGCTGTTAGGAGCGCTTCCTGCTCTTGTAGAAGACTTAGGTTCAGTTCTCAGTGCCTTCGTGGTGATTCATAACTGTGTAGCTCCAGTCCCAGGGGATCTGACGCCCCCTTCTGGCCTCCGAGAGCATTACATACATGTGGTTCATTTACAACACGCAGGCAAAACACTCATCACACACAATCAAGTAAATCTTTAAAATAACAGCGAGTTGGGGGTGGGGTGGGGTGGAGAAAGCCCAGAAAGAAAATAATCTGGTGTCCCTAGTGTTCCTGGATTGCATCTGCCTTGGCTCTACCAGTACTCTCAGATACGCACTCCTCCCATCACCAAGTCTGTGGATAGTTCTACTGCACTCCATGCACAGGCTCTGCCCTGCCAACATGCTGTTCTGGCCTTCCTCGTGCCCTTCATCTCAAGCACGCGCGAACACACACACACACACACACACACACACACACACACACACAGCATTGCCTCTCACTTAGTGGACACAGCCAGTCTTGGCTTCCAAAGTTGGCTTTTATTGCTGACGTCTCAATCGACCGAGGTCAGGGCTCCTATCCAAAAAGTGAGCCAGAGTCAGCCCTGGGGACACCGGGAAAGCAACCTCCACAGTCACGTGATAGATGAGCGCTCTACCAGTGCAAGTACACAGCTGGCCAGTAGGTGGCGACAACGAGTGCGCAGCTCCTATAAGCAGAGACCTTAGTCCGGACGCTTTAGCCATTTCTGGACTGAGGAGGAGTGTTGGTGGCTCAGACCTCTGCTGGCAGCACCAGGATGCCTTCTCTTTCCCGGAAGCTAAGCCCGATGCTCTAGGAGAGCAGGAAACAGCGGTCCACCCTAGCGACAAGGCTTCGACTCCTGTTACCTGCTCAAGCATGGTAATTTCCACAGCCAATGTATAGCGTGGGTTGGTTTTGCCTTCGTGATTCACAGGTGACACGACAGGAAATGCAATGTCCTTTATCATAAGCGCCGTGTTTCAGGGGGCATGGGTATAAAGATATACAGTGATGAATTTAAACACAGAAATCTAACTTTTAAGGTTACCCTCACCAACATGTCTGACCCACTCCAAGCTGAATAGAGGACATTTTCCTTAAGTTCCACATATAAAAATAATGTGCGCCCTTAGTCAGAAAAAAAACCCCACAGTGGACTGAAGAAAATACAGCAAATAGTGCCTTTCTCAGTGAGTTCTGGAGACTCCTCTACAGAGATGCCACTGGGCAGGGGATATGGTTCAGGGGCAGGGCACTTGCCTAGCAGGCAGGGGACACTATTCAACCCATAGCACCAAAGAAGTAAGCTTCACCGATGTATGTCCATCCTTCCAGAACTGTCTACACATGTATATGCAAGGATTTGTATTACCTCATTTTGTACAAATGAATGGTGAACTGGCTAGTTTTGTGTGCCAATTTGACACAAGCTAGAGTTGGAGGAGAGGAAGGAACCTCAGTTGAGGAAAAATGTCTAATGTAAGATCTAGCTATAAGGCATTTTCTTTATCAGTGATTGATGGGGAGGACCTAGCCCATTGTGGGTGGTGCCATCCCTGGGCTGGTGGTTCTGGGTTCTATAAAGCAGGCTGGGCAAGCCATAAGGAGCAAGCCAGTAAGTAGCACCCCTCCATGATCTCTTCATCAGCTCCTGCCTCCAGATTCCTGCTCTTGTCCTTTCTTCCTTCAATAATGAACAGCAATGTCGAAGTAGAAGCCAAATAAACCCTCTCTCCCCAACTTGCCTTTTGGTCGTGGTATTTGATGGGAAATATAAAAATATGATTTACCCTTTACAAATTTTCTAACAATTATATAATCCCAATTATATATAATTGAATTATTATATAATTTCAAGCCACAAAGAGTATCTTAG
Organism: Mastomys coucha; assembly: GCF_008632895.1. Taxonomy (NCBI): domain Eukaryota; kingdom Metazoa; phylum Chordata; class Mammalia; order Rodentia; family Muridae; genus Mastomys; species Mastomys coucha. Next base: position 7,402,985 of record NW_022196900.1, read on the forward strand.
AAGTATGTGATAACATAAAAACTTCATTCACAAATAGCGTTTCTAGATCTCTAAGCACCACTTCAGAGAATCAATGTTCCAGATCAATAGCCAGCAGTCTTTCTGAAAAGGACTAGTTAACAAATATTTCCAGCTTTGCGAGCCCATCTGTGCCGTGGATAGTTTCTTGAGTTTTGTTTTGTTGGTTGATTAGTTTTTGATTATATTCTTCCCCTTACAATATAAAGACCAATCTTAGCTTCAGCCAGGAAAAGACCAGGCCTTAGGGGAGAGGGGGCAGTGACATGGCCCAGTGGGTAAGGGCATTTGCAGCCAGACTAGAAGACCAGAGCTTCACAGGCAGGAAGCCGGCTCTAGGTGCTGCTCTCCTGCTAGGGCTGGCTCTGCTGCACCTCCTCTTCCACTGATGATTGTTCTTCTCTTCCGCTGGGAGAGGGAGTGTGGTCTAAGTAGAAAAATAATATCTATTTATGTTTGTGTCCACAGATCTTGCTGCTCTCAACCTTCTATTTTATATGCCAGGGTGAAAAGAGTAAGAGATTTCAGAATGCTCAGCCCTAAGTGGAACCCCTAATCCTCCCAAGGTTCATGGATCATTACAAAAGAAGGAACGTGTGAAGTGTAAGCCAGAGATGATGGACAACTGACTATACAAGAAGATAGTGTCTTCTGGATGCAGCAGAGAAACTGCACATAGGAACGCACTGTGGTTTGACAGCATGCACAGGACCTGTGCAAGCTCAGCTGCCAAATCCAGCATGGAGATGGGAGCTAGACACCAAATCCCCCATGGGGCCATGGAGCTATGGGCAATTGTTAGCTGCTGGGAGAGGAAGAGTTTTGTGTAAGAGTGTAGGCCTTGGTAAGTCAACCACACCCCAGGGAAAGGCCACACACCCAAATCACTGGGAAGCACATGAAGATGTTTTGTTTTGTTTTGTTTTTTTAAAAAAGGACACAAAGTTGGGGGATAGGCCTGGGAAGAATTGGAGGAGAGGTGAATATGATCAAAACACATACAAAACTCTCAGAGAATAAAAAGGTTGCTTTGTTTTGTTTTTCTTCAAAAGATTGTGTATTTGATACACTGTATTCAAAGACAGAAAAAATTAATATAAAATGATTTTAGGCTATGTGCACAGGAGCAAATCAATCAGAAATCAAATGTATGCAAATCTGTGACAGTTACTGCTACATCTCATTACATATTACAAAAATCATTGTGTTCCCCATTCCCCAAATCTGGAAAAATCCCCAAATCCACAATGGTCCTAAACACTTGAGACAAGTATGCCCACCATCTCCCTTAGGTGTGAACACAGGTGGGATAAATGTGTCATCTGGATTGTGACATAGCTCAGTGGGTAAAATCACTTACAGCCAAGTCTCACAATCTGAGTTGGATCGGATCCCCAGGATCCACATGGTGGAAGGAGTCAATCCTTTAAGTTGTCCTCTATACATGTGCACATGTACACATGCATGCATCCAATTCACATTACATAATATACACACAGACACAGACACACACACATACATATACAGCTTCAAAATATAAAGGCATCTAATTTTTCCCTTACTGAAGTGGTTTTGCACTGTACATTCTTCATTCTTCAGGGACACCGGCAGAATGGAAAGGTGTCCCTGTGATGGACAGCCAGTACAGACAACATTCACACTCCATTATTCGCTTTATTCCAACCATGTCAGCTCTATCAATTTGTCATTCTTTCAGTATCCATGGCAAAAGAAGCTACGACTCTTAACAGTGTGTGCAGAAACTCTTCAAGTGGTCCACCTAGACCTCAGACGCCACAGCTCTGCAGCATCTGCACCACTATACCACATCTGCTGGCCACATCTGGCATTTGGTGTCCTTACACCAGGAATGCCAACCAGGCTTATGCCACATACTTAAAAGCCCAGGTGCCATTATTGAGAACTGAGATTAGCAACATCTGCCATGGCAGTCCACTGGGTGGACTGTGGGACAGGCCATGTGCTGGAGACCTGTGTCCTGTATCCCGCTCTTGCTTCATGTGGTATTGCAGATGCAATCTGATGTCTAGGTGGCCCAAAATGGAGCAGCACTGTGGGAACTTCTGTGGCTGTCCACAGGAGCTTCCTATTCTAGCTAGCACTGTGGTACAAGATAGATGCCGCAATGGGGGAGTGGGAAGGGGACCATCTTTCCATGGCCGTCACCCAGAAATGATCTCAGCATGTCAATCTACAATGCTGCTGTCTAAACAGAAAAGGAAACTACCCCAAACCAAAACCCAGTGAGAGGACAGCCTGCCTTTAATTGAGTCTCGGGAAGCCTGGTCTCAGCAGATGCACCACCAGGTGGAAAACATTCTAGAAATCACGGAGGGAAGCAACAGTCTGCCTGGCCTGCTGCCTTTGGCACCCGGGGGAGGTTACTTGGTCCAGCTGACTTTGGGAATATCATAGTGCTTGGTGAGTGTGTCCAGGTGTCGGCTGAAGTCCTCCACTCTCTGCTTGTGAGTTTCTGACGCCTTCTTCAGGATTCTTTCCATCTGCCACTTCTCCTGCATTTTTCAAAGACCACCTGCGCCAGCGTGCGCTTGTCCAGGCAGCGCCTCTTCTCCTCCTCACTCTTCTTGCTCTTCCCCATGGCCTCCAGCATCTTGGCCTTGTCTTTGTCCTTTTCCTCCTCCTCCTTCTTCTTCCTCCTTCTCCCCCTTCTTCCACCCTTCCTCCCCCTCCTTCTTCTTCCCCCCTCTCCTCCTCCTCCTCCTCCTCCTCCTCTTCTTTTTCTTCTCCTCCTTCTCCTCCTTCTTCTTCACGTTAAGCTCCGCCACACCTTTCAGTTCCAGGGGGCCCTTCTGCTCGTAGACCTCCACAGCGCTGGTAGGTAAGCCATCCCCTGGAACTCCTTGTTTAGTTTTAAAGAGACAGAGAGGATGGGGAGAAGGCTCAGTGGTTAAGAGCACTTGTTCCTGCAGAGGACCTAGGTTTGATTCCCAGCACCCACAGAACAGCTCACAACCATCTGAACTCCAGTTCTAGAGAATTTGATTCCCTATTCTGATCTCCTCAGTGCCCAGCATGCACTTGGTGAACATATGTACACCCAGGCAAAATACTCCTACACATAACTAAAGTCTCAGAGTTCAGTTCACAGGCTCCCTGAGTTCCTATTTACATATGGAAAAACCACATACAAATGTACACACACCTAAAAGTCATGAAAATAGGGATTTTTAAGAGATGATAAACATGCATTTTATAAGAAGATATGAAGTTAATGATTTGTTTTTCTAGTTCTGTCACAGATCTTGTGTTTCAGTGGTAGGTGAGAGTATAAAATATATTCAAAACAGAAAACTCATTTAAGCTGGGCACTGTGGAACACTTGGGAGGCAGAAGCAAGTGAATCTCTGTGAGACAAGGCCAAATTGGTCTACAGAGTGAAATCCAGAACAGCTAGAGATATATCATGAGACCCTATCTCAAAAAAATAAAAATAAATAAAAATAGTATAAAATATATTCAATCCGTAAAGTTAATGTGATAGTCTACAACTTCCATCCCAAATGCTAATTCTAACTCTATAGACATTTGGGTAATGGTCTTATTTATTTGCAAGGATTTTTGTTTGTTTGTTTGATTTTGGTTTTTTGAGACAGAGTTTCTCTGCATAGCCCTGACTGTCCTGGAACTCACTCTGTTAACCAGGCTGGCCTCAAACTCTGAGATCTGCTTGCCTTTGCCTCCTGAGTGCTAGAATTAAAGGTGTGTACCACCAAGCCCAACTCCAAGGGTTTTTGTGGTTTTTTTTTTTTAATAGTTTTTAAAATGTGGGAGCTGGAGAGATAGCTCAGCAGTTAAAAGCACTGACTGCTCTTTCAGAGATCCTGAGTTCAATTCCCAGCAACCACATGGTGGCTCACAACCATCTGTAATGGGATCTGATGCCCTCTTCTGGTGTGTATAAAGATAGCTGACAGTGTACATCATACACAAAATAAATGAATCTTTAAAAAAAATGTGAATGCCACTTCTGGCCTCTACACCCACATCCACACATGAAGACATATCCACACAATATACACCCACATGAACAGAACACAAACAAAAAGGCATCAAAATGCCAACTTCTGAGCTGGAACACTATACTTAGATGTCTAGATGTTTCTTATGGAAGAAGCCCGATAAAGGCTAAAAGAGACCTCGTGCTATTTTATGACCTCTAACTATCTTTTTGTTTTGTTTTGTTTTGTTTTTTAAAACTTTAGAACAAACTGAATATAAGATCTTGTCCCAAAACATTGTAAGAAATGTCAAAGGTAGGAAACAGCTACAAACCAATCTGGCTTAGGAGTGGAATGTCATCAGCCACAATGACTGGACAAGTTTCCACAGGCTGTGGGGTCGTTTCCAAACCATGATCAATCAGCTCTGAGATCTGCAGCTGTGATTAGGAAAGAGCGTCATGTTGACAGGTGTCTAATTTGGTTACTCCGATCGTAAATCTTCAGTTATCTCAACCCATCTCATTAAAATCTCCTACAGGCCACACATTCTTACAATCACTTCCTACACAGCAAGGAACTGTGTGCTGTTAATTAGTTTATCAACCTGTAATACACTGTCTTGTTTATGTCTACCTCCTCCACAAACCATGACTTGCGGCACAAAATGAATCTTGAGCCAGGTGTGGTGGTGTAGGCCTATAATCCCACGCCCAGGAGATTAAGAGAATCAGAGTTTCAGGCTAGCCTGGGCTCCATAAGGGTCTGCCTCCAACTCTGTCCACATCGCATTCATTTCATGCTAATCATCCCCAGCTGAGTCACAGCCGCTTCTTCATGGTCACAGAGTAAGTCAGGAACAAGGCAGCAATGGCTTTCTTGAGGTTGGGAGAAGGGCTTGCTAACTCAAGAATATTCAAGCTCAGAGTTTTGTGTGTGTGTGTGTGTGTGTGTGTGTGTGTGTGTGTGTGTGTGTAAGTCCCTCAAATACAGGGACTTAATCCATAGGACTTCTGCAGTCACTTGGTCCTAAGACATTATAACTCAGTATGATTTATAATAGAACAGAGAACATACAAGACAACAGCTCTTGAATGAGGAAGGCCAATGTGAACTGCTGAATGGACCAGATGGAACATGAAAGGCCCTGTTAGAATGTTCTCTGTTACCATGTGTGGTGGCCAGCTTTACTCTAAGCACTCAGGAGGCAGGAGCAGGTGCATCTCTGAGTTGGAGGCCAGCCTGGTCCAAAGAGCAAGTTCCAGGACAGCCAGGGCTACACAGAAACCCCGTCATGAAAAACCAGGAAAATAAAATGGAAAGTTCTCTTTATCAGCACTGAGAGTAAGGGTTTTCAGGCAGCCCCACGGCAGCATGTGGGAGACTTCAGCAATGGAGCAAAGCCCACAGTGAGTACTCTGATTTCACAGTTCTCGGGTAAGTTTATTAACACACATTTCTTTGCCAGGCATGGTGGTCTACACCTATAAACTCAGCACTTGGGAGGCAGAGGCAGTTGGATCTCTGTAAGTTTGAGGCCAGCCTGGTCTACAAAGCAAATTTCCAGGATAGCCAAGGCTACACAGAAAAATTCTGTTTTGAAAAACAAAAAACAGGGACTGGAGAGATGGCCCAGAGGTTAAGAACACCAACTGCTCTTCCAGAGGTCCTGAGTTCAATTCCCAGCAACCACATGGTGGCTCACAACCATCTGTAATGGGATCTGATGCCCTCTTCTGGTGTGTCTGAAGACAGCTGCAGTGTACTCATATACATAAAATAAATAAAATCTTTAAAAAAGCAAAATAAAAAAACAACAAAATTTCCTCCACATAAGTATTTTAAACAGCACCAACCAAAGCAGTAAGATGACAGGAGCAGACACATCCAGAGGCGAACGGAGCTTCTGCAAATGCAGTGGGCTTCTCAAGACCCCAGGGCCACCAAGGATTCCTCAGGGTCAGCCACCTGAACAGGCTCAGAAGCCAGTTTAATCCGCACAACCTCTGCAAAGCCATCACCAAACCAGCAGGTGACATGTGCTATGTCCACAGTGAAGAAGAAGAGGCGGTCCTCGCAGAGCTTCCGTCGGTACACAGACCGAGGATCTGCTGACAACACTTCCTCAATGGCAGCCTTGGCTTCCTCTGTGGAATGAAAGTATTGAAATGACGTCTGACTAGCATCTGCAAGGAGAAAGACAGAAGCCTGTAATTACAACCATGCAGATCACACTTGAAACAATGAGCTTCATGTGCTCGTCCTGCATGTCACATGGAAGGAACAGGATCTGGAAACATACTCATTTCAGAGACTATCACCTTCATGAAGTATTTACTGTCATTAGAGTTAATATGAACACCTCCAAAATAACAAACACTATATTTTACACTGTTCCAAAACAGGCAAGACAAGCTGTCCTTGTTTGAATATGTTTGGCCCAGAGAGTGGCACTATTTGGAGGTGTAGCCTTGGAGTAGGTGTGTCACTGTGGGTGTGGGCTTTAAGATCCTCTTCCTAGCTTCCTGGAAGTCTTCTCCTAGCAGCCATCAGATGAAGATGTAGACCTCTCAGCTCTTCAGGCCCCATATCTGCCTGGACGCTGCTATACTCCCACCTTGATGATAATGGACTGAACCTCTGAACCTGTAAGCCAGCCCCAATTAAATGTTGTCCTTATTAAGACTTGCCTTGTCATGCTGTCTGTTCACAGCAGCAAACCCTAACTACGACAGCATCTATTTCTAAATGTAACCTGCTAACACTGCCCTTTTCCTTGCTATGTCCTGTGCCACCATCACCTTCTGACAGTGTTTCTGTGTGCTTTGCACAGCAATGTGCTGACTTCCTATATCTTGAGTTTTCGTTTCTTCACCCACTATGAGACAAGAGGGGTTTTCTGATCCCTTTTTCTAACTGCTGTTTCTCCCTAAGGCTAGAGAAGCTCAGTGAGGAACAGCACAGTAAACAGTGCATATCTCTCTTGCTATGGTCATGCTGGCTGTTCACTGAAAAGTAACATAAGAACAGCTCTCACCCCTTTGGATATCTGTTATCTCCTTGGAAACCAGCTACTTGCTAGCATCCTCATTCCCACCTCTCAACAGCCAGCAGCTTCCTTCACTCTCCATCTGCTATGGGCTGGGGAAACACACGCTAAGAACCATGTGTTAAATATGCTCCAAAACAGTATCCTGTGACCTTTCTTTGGCAGGAAGTGCATGCCAGCGGGGGAAAGCACTATGGCAGGAGGGTCTTCTTTGCTGTGAGATCCTAGGGGGCCCTGACAGAATAAAACAGATACCTATTTGGCTAGATAGGAAAGCAAGGAAGAAATTGAGTGCATCCAAGTATAGACCAAGCACAAGCCACAATATGACTGCTACTCAAAAAAAGAACAGAGAAAGGCAAGCAGAGCTGGAGATGTGGCCCAAACGGTTCAGAGCACTTGCCGCTCATACAAAGGATTTGAATTAGGTTTTTAGTACCCATGTGGGGCAGCTCACATATGCCTGTAACTCCAGCTCAAGAGATACAAAGCCTCCCTGACCTCCACCACTGTATCCATGGACACAAACCCCAGACAGATAAACATGCAAACACATGATTAAGATAATAAAATAAATATTAAATGAAAGATAAGGGTCAAGTCAGGGATACTTCCTGAGGCAGCAGCCACTCTCCACAGATGCCTTCTGAGATCTGGACTCACCACCCAACTAAACAGCTCTCAATCAGAAAGTGCCAGTGCTAGTGCACCTTAAAATCCAGTCACCATGACAAATACTCCATGTACATATAAATGCTTTCACAAGTGTCAACCCTGACTAGAATCATTACGAAGACAAGCTCATCATTTGACTGGGTCTGTAGCTAACACGCACTGGTCCTGCTCCCCAGCACAGTAAGAAACACAACAAGGAACATGAGCTCATCTCTCACTCACTCTAGGAGACCCAGGATAACCAAACTCACCTCCTGAACTGAGCTTCCTCAGATCCATCTCTGCATGAGGAGTAAAACGGACTTGTAAAGGGGATACAGGAGCCTCCTTCACCCAGTTGGGGACAACACTGCAGGGCACTCTGTCAGCTGTCTTGGCATGGCAGGAAGCATCCCACTGTGTTTCTGCACTGCTCCCCCCTAGAACCAAGGCACCTTCCACTTTCCTTGGTCTATCGGTGCCTTCTTCCAGAAAGCTCTTGAGTTCCGGTGGGCCAAGCTGATCTTCAGGCATATCTACGCTCTCACCTCTGCTTGGTTCCAGTGCCAAATCTACCACTCTCTCTCCGTCCTCTGGCAAAGTGTGCTGGATTTCTGACATGTCTCTGGACTTCTGGGAGTTTTCTTCTGAGGTCCTATCTTCAAGACATTTCGGTTTCTCCTTGGTGCTGTGGCAAGGCTGTGCTTTCCCACACCTTGAGAGCAGCCGCAGGTCACAACTATTAGCTGTGCCTTCAGCCTGGGCTGCAGGCTTATGATGGTTATTCTGTGCATTGAAGTTCTGTGGTGAGTCATAGTCAGCAATGTAAGGCTTTATGTCTAGCACAGGTGTGCCGTGTATCATGTCAATTCCAGACAGGTATACAGCTCCACCTGAAGGGGGAATAAAGATCCTCTCATGTGTCTACAGTGGATGATGGTAGTAAAGGCAACTGGAGGGCAGGATTATCCCCTAAGTCTCTCTCAAACACCTGCCTTGACCTCACTGAGCACCCACATCTCCATCTAGAAACTACTACTCTACAAGGCTCTCACAGAACATGTCATTTACAAACCTTCCTGGCTGTCTTTCTTCTGGGTCCCACAGAGGCCTAAGTATACACACCTCTACTCAAGCCTTTTCATAAAGAATGGCAATGGCTTACTGACACCTCTGAGCCCTGAGAGTGAGCAAGTCTCAGAACACCTGTAAACCAGTCTTTGCAACATTCCCAGGCACACGCCAGTATTCAGTGTGTCACCAAGACCAACGTGCACTTCCACGGTGGCAAGCAGACTTCAGAAGGCCCAACATGCCCCAATTTGCTGCTCATGCCCTGGGTAACCCCTTCTCTGAGTTCAACTTACATTTAAGCCACAGAATAGGGCAAAGAGCTCTATGATAAGTTCCATATAGGACTCCTCAACCCAATGAACTCTCCCTGCAGACTGATGAAGTGCACTGGCAAGGTGGGGAAGCCCAGGTTGCAAGCAGCCATAAGATAGATGTCCTAGAAATATGAGCAGCTTTAGGACCTGAGGGTGTTTCCAGCCAGTACCAGCACAAAGCTGAGATCAATCCTACATCTATGAGAAAATGAACACTGACAAACAACCTCACAGAAGAGGAGCAGCAAAGATGAGCCCATTCTGCTGGCCCCTGGAAAAATAGCAAGGTTTTAAACACATCAAGGTGTTCTACCTATAAAATGGATACACTTTGAATCATTTTGTTAATACAGACCTAGAAAATGTCCAGAAAAAGTGATCAGGGCACAAGACACTATAACTAAATATTAAATATTAAGGTCTCCTGCTGTCCTATTGGATAACTGTTGGAATCCTTGGATTCCTGCTACTGGTGCAGGCTCCTATCCTGACTCTTGGAACACTGACTAAATGAGAACCCAAACACAGTATGTGCTCACATTGACTCTGATTCTACTTATGAAAAACATGATTGCATGAAGCCCAGACTTGAGACATGCTGTGTGCAAGCCTAGAACTTTGGAAAGATGACCCTGTACTATTTAAATGATGGAATACAAAGGAGAACCCAAAAGTTCATGCAAACAGCATGTTTTGATTACTTTCTTATTGCTGTGATAAGATACTATGACCAAGGCAACTTATAAGAGAAAATGTTTACTCAGGGATTACAGTTCCAGAAGATTAATCACAGTCCATATTTATCATGGTGGGGAGCACTGCAGTGGGCAGGCTTGGGGTAGTAGCCAAGAGCTTACTTCTTCATCCAGATGCATGAGATGGAGAGCGATAACTTTGAGATTTCAAAGCCTACCCCAATGACACCCTTCTCCAGCAAGGCCTGTCTCCTCCCACAGCATTCATGGCTCAGGCTATTATTTGTCCCTGTGCATGAACAGTATTTATATGCCTTTCTCTTATCAACTGGCCTTCTAACAAAGGTCTGACTGGCTTATGACCACCCCTACATTATTCATTATTGATTACTGTTTCCCATTCACTTTTCTGATTTCATGTCCCTCAACAGAAGGCTAAGTTCTGTATGAACAGGAACTTTTATCTGAGTCAACATTCTCTACCATTTACAAGACCTAGCACAAGTCAATGATTTAAAAAAAAAAAAAAAAAGTGCAGTGTAGTGGTTTGAGTTCAAATGAGCTCCAAAGGTTCATGTTCGTATTCAAATACTTGGTCCCTAGCTGGTGGGACTGTTTAGAAAAGATGAGGAGACAGGCCTTGCTGGAGAAGGATGTCATTGGGGTAAGCTTTGAAATCTCAAAGTTATCGCTCTCCATCTCATGCTAAAGCCTACAATGTAATTTTATCCCAGACCATGAACACAGGGCACAGCTGACAGCCTGCCCTGTAGCTCAAATGTCTCTCCCTTCAGCCTGCAAGAAGTAAGGACACCTTTGTTCTGCTTTCTAGAAATGCATCAACAACTGAGCACTGTGCATCATAACTGAAAATAGCCAGTAAATTTTAATCCTCTTGCATTTCCTACATCCCAAGTCTTAAGGAATTTTCTTACTAATCTAATGCTTACAAAACCTATGAGTTTTTAAAAACAGCACTGGTTTTTAGAGTGGAATGATAAACTAGGCCCTGAGCATCTTCCACAAGCCTGTCTGCAGTGTTTCCTATGTGTTTCAAGTGCTGATGCCCTCATCACACGTTCCTAAGCGCTGGGGGCACTCAAAGGTGACATGGACAGTGTCAGCATGAACAGCAGCTAGCAGTGAATGCCAGCTGACTTCTCACAGGGTAAGACAAAGACGAAGAGAGAGTTACCTTCCACCTTTTCCAGCTTGGCCAGCGTCAGTCCTATTGCATTAGGGCGATGAGGGCTCCGTGTGGAGAACACTCCAGTTTTTGCCCCATTCAGCCTAGGGGGCTTCACTTTTGCCTTGAAGTTCAAATGGCCGTTTTTGTGAAAAACAAACAAAATCCTATTGAAAATAAACCGAAACACTTGTTTAACAAAGGGAGAAATTATTTTTGTATGATGATTTGAGAAGGGAATATGATCTCCCACTAGTTAGCAGGAAGAATGGTTTGTCAGTCATAAGAAAATAGGCCCTCTCCCCTTCCTTGTAGGAGGAGCGTCATCTACACGTTCCTCGTACCCAGCACAATGACTGGCATACAGTAGGAACATAAAAGACTTGTCACATGGCCAAGTGAACACTGTTTCTAAGTGGCTACTGTTTGCCATGTAGTATACTAGACATTTTCATACCCATTTCATACCTTAGCAATAGGAAATACAATTTAGCCCTCACTCTGAAGGTAAAGAAATTCAAGTTCAGAAAAGTTTAACTTGATGAGGCCTTTCTAAACAGAATATGAAAGCCAGAACCATGAGGGAAAGTAGTAACAGTTTTGAATTCACTAAACCATTAAATTGAGGTCTAGGACATGTTTGCTATACACAGTGGGTTAGTTAATATTGACAATAGGTAAGTCATCCTTACATAAGTTACCAAGTAAAGAACTCAACTCAAAGGACTCACAGCAAAGAACAAGGGCGTGCAACTTACACAGGAGCCATGAAACTGCTAGCATGCGCACCAATAATAATTAAAAAGATAAACTAAGCTGGCGAGATGGCTCAGCGGGTAAGAGCACTGACTGCTCTTCCGAAGGTCCTGAGTTCAGATCCCAGCAACCACATGGTGGCTCACAACAACCTGTAATGAGATCGGATGCCCTCTTCTGGTGTGTCTGAAAACAGCTACAGTGAATTACAGTGGCCAGAGCAAGCAGGTGGAGCGAGAGGGCTGGAGAGCAGCCACACACATGATGGCTCATGGCCATCTGTACAGCTACAGTGTACTCATACACATAAAATAAATAAAATAAATCTTTAAAAAAAAAAAGAAGATAAACTAAAAGCAGCACTGTATTTCCCTGTTGGACAACGTAAACATGAACAGAAACAGAATTCCTGATAAGAGCAAATAGTATCCAAATTTCTAAGGCTTTTTGTCTTTTAGAGAGAGTACACTGAATTCTTCAAGGGCATACAACACGGCCCATGAACTTCCTCTGTAAAAGGTCAGATGATAAATATCTTAGGATTTGAGGCCAACCAGTCACTGTTTCAACTATTCTGCAACTGGAGTAGAGTTTTACACTGGTAGTCACACACAAAGCATAAAACAACAGGCATGCCACAGTACATAGCTTCAGACTGTGCCACACAGTCAGCGCAGCTGTGATTCCATACATATACCTAAGCAAGCAATGGACCATCTGTGGTCCACAGACCACAATTTGCTGAGTCTTGTTCTAGAGACCAGCACAATGACCCATGGGCAGAATCAAGGAGGTGTATGTTAAGCTAAACAGAAGAGAACCGTCATAATTAGAACAAGCAGTATTAAAACAACTATCTTCCCTCAGTGAACCACAAGTCCCTATTGGTGTCCAAGTATGCAAACAATCAAATGCACAAATTGAATATGGGAATCCATACATAATCCATAATCATATAGATAACGGTGGTATCACTGACAAACTTTAAAGTTGCCTTCAATTGGCATACTTTCTCAGGGCCCCAGCTACCACTCCTAACTAGAAAGCAACTTACCAAACATGAGAAAACTGTTCTAGGCCCATCAAGGAATGTTCAGGATTATTAAAGATGCTCTTTCTGATCTTCAAACAGGCTCTGGAGTGGCTACAAATGGATGGCTGCCTTGGAGTACCAATCTTGGCTGAGAAACATGATTCCAAGTACCCTATTGGCTCAGTTAAAAGATTCCCTATGGAAGAAAACTGGATAAGAATCATTACTCAAAAGGTCAAAGATCTAAAATATTTTCCTCTCAGCATTGACTTCATAGTTCTAAAATCTAGGCACAACCCAACTACTAAAAACATGTTTAAATACAAAGTCCTGCTATGTAACTCAGGCCAGCCACAAACTTATACACCTCCAGCATCAACCCCATCCCCTAGCTGCTGGGATCACAACTGTGTACCAGCATACCCACCTCAATCTTTACTTATAGTTATAAGTTTTCATAAATTATATTAATTTTAAAAATGTTTTGATTGTATATTATACGGTATAAATTATAATTTATAATTATTCCCTTTTATGGTCTTTTAAGAGACACTCCAGATCTCCATTTTATTTAATTTGCATCAAGCCTATCCTACTATATCTTCTTTGTACAACTAGTAAGATCTAGCACTGTCTTCCACAACATGTTTCCTTACTTTTTGCTTATACAAACTCTTATTACTTTTGGGATGTATTACACCTGTTTTAAATCCCAGCACTTGGGAGACAGAGGCAGGCAGATCTGAGTTCAAGGCCAGCCTGGTCTACAGAGTGAGTACAGGACAGCCAGGGCTATACAGAAAAACCCTGTACCCAGGGTAGAAGTGTGGAGACAAGGATACTCTTGCACAGAGAAAAAAAAATTATGTACAGTATGTATGCAAGTTAAAGCACAATACACCTGCCAGCCACGCCAAAGACCTCAGTGCCACTACTGTACCTCTGTAGACTGCTTCCAGGAGCGACAATCTGAGCTTTAGCATCATTTACCTCCTTCAGAATTCGATCTTATATGGACTTTTGAGCCTAAACAATATTTCATTTACTTTGAATTGCTTTCTCTCTCCATCTATATTGTGTGTGCTTCTGACAACTTTCAAGTATTCACCAAGAATATTTACAATTACTGCTGTATAATTTTTGCTTGTTTGGGGGTTTTGTTTTTAAATCCTCATCCATGTTCTTGTGGAAGAGGATTAAAGGCGACGAAACTAGGACCAAATGAGGGCCTCGGTCACACACATCCTATCTCCCTGTAACTTCCTAAGGAAAAAGACCACACAACTCACACGGCCGCCACAGCTACGGTACTGACACTAAGCCCAGACCACACCCCGTGTACCAAAATCCTAATACGTCACTCGCGTTGGCATGTCACGTGGTCGCCGGGGCACGTGACCCTCACTTTGGCGGCAAGGACAAGAACACACGTCAGGCGGTTCGAGTTCTTCTGGGCAGGGAAGCCGGCCCTCTAGCTTAGGGTGAGGCGCCACCTGTTTCCGAAAAGTTACCTGTCTCCAGGACCGGCTGAGCGCACCCACATGGGGCCGCTGTAGCACACGGGCCCTGCTTCTCCAGGCCGCGCATGGTTACAGGCCGCTGAACCGTCCGCGCGCCCAACGTTGATTTCCGCTTCCGCTTCCGTACTTTAGGCTTTGGCGCCTGCGCAGTTGTCGCTAGGTGCCGGGTCTATGAGAACGCACTCAATGGCGGCCCGGCTGCCGCGTGGAGGGTGGGTTCCCGGACGCTGTGCGGCCCACCATTCACCCACCACGGGGCGATGGCAGTCTCGGGACAGCCTGCACCGTACCCTCCGAAGGTGGGACTTGTGGATTAACATGTACACGCAAAGATACCCTTGAATTATAAACGGCCTCGGTGACCAAAAATAACCACGAGTTTAAAGGGAAAGGATGTGAATGTCGTATCTGTGATCACATAGCAAAAGAACTGGAGTTTGGGACTTTGTGTGTGTGTGTGTTTACTGTGTGCGCCGGAGCATGTCGAAGTTAGATGACAAAATGCCGGAGCCGGTTCTCCTTTCGCCGCGTGGCTCCCACGATCAGATTCAGGTCGTGTTAGCCGGTTCCTTTACTTGCTGAGCCAACTAGCGGTCTAAGAACTGGACGTTAAATGTTTAAAATTAATGTTTAAAATTCTCCTTGGGCGTGGGCATGCCGGTTATATTTATTACTCTCCTACACTTTTTTAGTAATAACTGTCAGAAAAGGGCAGGTAAATCAAGAATGGTAGGTGTTACAAGCTAGGCTAGGAGTTAAATAAATGGGAACTTTTCTTGTGCTCCAAACCACTGCGACCGAAATGAGAGTAAAGAGCCAGTTCGTACATTGGAAAGTTAGGCACCAGCAAGAATCGTATTTTCTGTTCCCTGCTCCAATTGCCTGCTCTTTAGCCACTCGTAAGATTCTTTCGCCCAAACTCTTTACATACATGATTATGTTTGGGGATTTCAAAATCTTGTTGGTTTGGAAGAGAGGGGGAAAGCCACCTGACATTACCTGTAATATAAAATATTAAAAATATGCGAGTCCACAGATTAAAGCCTTAACCATGGAAGGCTATTTCCAAGTGTTGTCACTAAGCAAGTCACTAGGAGGAAGTAACCAGTATTAGGAGACAGGGTTTTGAAAGTTGTGAATTTTTAAAAAGTTAAAACTTGATACTGGGCCCTCCGTCAGGAGTTTTGTCCATGAAATTTGCAAAATCCCCCCCCCCCCCC
>NW_022196900.1:7418497-7440423 GCF_008632895.1 Mastomys coucha
CCCCCCCCCCCCTCTCGTAGAAGATACTGTTGTTGTCTAGCTGGAGAAACAAGTTTGAGAGTGCTTTTGGGCAACACGTACACGCTGTAAAAATGGGCTGAATAAGCTGCAGTTGCCACTAGTCGGCGCTGATAATAAGACAGTCAAAAGTGAAAGGTGCTTACCATCCAGAAAGACCTGCTAGTCACAGTGTATCATGCCCAACTGTGCCAAATACTGAGACTCAAAGAGATGCTACACCTAGGAATCTGTCTTTAAAAATAACCTAAAGCGATGGCACAGCAGTTCAAAGGACCAGCCTCTTTTTCCAGAGGATCCAGGTTTGATTCTCAGCACCCATGTGGCAGCTCACAACTTGTAGTAACTCCACTTCCAGGGAATCTGATGCCCTCTTCTGGCTTCCACAGGAACACACACACACACACACACATTTAAAAGCTGGCCCTAATGGCTCACTCTTTTATTCCCAGCACTGGGGAGACAGAGGCAGGCTGATCTCTGAGCATCACTCTGGAGGTAAGCCAGAGTCACAAACACACATTTTTTTTAAAAGTCTTCAGATGGAGCTCAGGTATGGCCAGACCCCTTCCCGCCACAGAAGAGGGCAGCGCAAAATAGAGATTCTTAAGAGATTCTAATTCATAACCTCAAAGCTCTAAACCAACAAGAAAACAGGAATAATTTGATTCGCTCTGGTGTCTGGATAGGAATAGTAAGAAAGTAATGAATTTATAGGGAGTGGTAGAAGTAAACAGGACCAGGGGTGGTGGACATGGCTCAGTGGGTAAGGCACTTGCCATGCAAATAAGGTACTAGACTTCGGGTTCCCAGCAGCCATGTAAATGCTGAATGGGTATAGTAGCCTGCAGGAGGTAAGGACAGGTGCTCCCTGAAACAAGCTGTCTAGTTAGACTACTACCCCTAGTATTAGGCTCTGGGTTCAAGGAGAGCCCCTACCTGACTATATAAGCTGGAGAGCCATTGGGGAAGACAGCTATCACCCTCTGGTTTCATAGGCATATACCTACATGGGCAGCCCTGAACCCACACACCAGTACTCTGAGAGCACATAAACACTTAAAAACGAAAGGCTAGGGCTGTAGCTCAGTTGAAAGAGTGCTTGTCTAGTACATACAAAGTCCTTGGTTCAATCTTAGCACTGCATAAAGCCAGGTGTGGATACGTGCTCACAAGGTGAGTTTCAAGCTAGCCTGGGACATACAAGACCCTGTCTTCAAAAAGACAATAAAAGATAAACCTGAGTGGTTAAGAGCATTTGTTGCTCTTGCAGAGGACCTGGGTTCAATTCCCAGCACCCACATGGACAAAGCTCTCCATAAATGCAATTCCAAGGCATCTGATGATATCTTCTGACTTCTGTGGGCACCAAGCTTGCATATACATGCAGGAAACACTCATACTCATAAAATATTTTTTAAAATTTAAAACCTTAGAGTCATAAAAACAAAAATGTTCACACATAGATGTCACCTCACCTATAAGAACCCTAGGAGGGAGTCCTGAGCACCTGTATACTTGAAGGCTCCCCTGGTGGCTTATGTGCTCCTCTGTACCACCCCTCTGCAGGGGGCTGGGTTTGTCTTTTTGATATAGCCTAGAGCCTAGCACACGGTCTTGCTGAATGAGCTTTTATTTGCCAAAGTCTGTTATTTTTAGTCTTCTATAAAAGCTCAAGGAAAATCCAAACCAACAAAATATCAGGAAATATCTTGAAATATTTCCCCACCCAGAACTGTTTCTGTTCCTGCCTCTGGTGTCCTGTCCTTCTCAGGTCCCTGTGACTGTTAGCACCAGATGAATTCCTGAAATGTGGAAACTTCAACTTCATTGTCGAAAAGCCTTACTCCTTTATCTGATAAATGGCTAAGTCATTTAAGTCTACAAGCCTATACCCAGGGCTAAAGACTATGGCTCTGCTGGTTAGGAGTACTTTCTATGGCCCAGTGTGGTGGTGTATGCCTTAGATGCCTGTCAGGATGCAAAGGTGGGCAGATCTCTGAGTTTGAAGCCAGCATGATCTACATGGCTGGTTCCAGGTCAGGACAGTGGGGGAAGGGAGGTGTGTGTGTGTGTGTGTGTGTGTGTGTGTGTGTGTGTGTGGACCCAGGTTTACAGGTTTGGTTCCTAGTACCCATGTCAGATATCTTACGACCCCCTGTAAACTCCTAGTCCAGGTGGGTCTCTACACATCAATAATAGATTAGTTGTCTCATGATACGTTTTTAGTACATAAAGCAACTCTCCCTTATGGACCTGACGTTGACACAGTTGGCATGCAGTTCTCTCTTGACCTTGAACTGTACTGCTCTGGGTCCCCTGTGCCAATCCTCCCCACCCCTCCAGGATAGAAAAGCACACCTCCTATTGCATGTGCTATTCATATGGCGCCAACACTGTTTCCTTTGGGGGAGGTTATTTTTTTGTTGTTAAAGATTTATTTATTTATTTTTATTTATTTATATGAGTACACTGTAGCTGTCTTCAGACATACCAGAAGAGTGCATCGGACCCTATTACAGATGCCACCATGTGGTTGCTGGGAATTAAGCTCAGGACCTCTGGAAGAGCAGTCAGTGCTCTTAACAGCTGAGCCATCTCTCCAGCCCCACTTGGGGGAGGTTATTAATAATGATACTTTAATGTAGATTTTAAGCATGAGGTTTAAGAGAAAGAGAGCCACTCTCACAGAGAGGGAAACACCCAAGAGGCAGGGCATAGCCTGTTGCACTCGGTGCTTTCTTTTGGAATAATTTGTTTGCTGTTTTGCTCCTCCATGAGACCAGATTGAACCCTAGTGAGCAAAGATGTGGCACCACTTAGGTTTCACCAGAGTGAGCTGAGATACTGCCTTGCTGACACAGCTAAGACCATAGGAATGGCCCAATGGACATTTCTATACAAGCACAGTTTAAAGCAGAAGTAGAAGGTCCAGGTTCACACAGAAATAAAGACAGTTATCAACTTCAAGGTAACTTGCAAGGACTTTTAGAATAAGAATTGTTCAGATTAGCCCATCAGTGGTAGCTCATGCCTTTAATCCCAGCACTTAGGAGGCAGAGGCAGGTGGATTCCTGAGTTCGAGGCCAGCCTGGTCTACAGAGTGAGTTTCAGGACAGCCAGGGCTATACAGAGAAACCCTGTCTCGGAAAAAAATAAAAATAAAAAAATAGAATTGTTCAGATTAACTCAAAGAGACATGTAAAGCTTGAATAAAATTCTGATGTTACAACATCAATAATTGGCAAAATTTACAAGAAACTATATATTTTGAAAATACTAAGTGTTCCTATTGAATTGCTGTCTTCTCCTCAGAATTACCAAACTTATGTTTCTTCTTAGAGGGGAAAATCCGCTACTCTGCCTTTCCCCTGCTTCTACTGTCTTCCCCCATATACAAATACACACCACCCTTGGGTGCTCACTCAGGCGTGCACGCGCGCGCGCGCGCGAACACACACACACACACACACACACACACACACACACACACACACTATCGTCTATGTGTTAGAGCCTTAAAAATGTTAGTTCTCTCTTTCAGATAAGATCTACAAATGGAAAAAAAGCATAAGTTAAAATAGCAATGCAAATTTTAGTGACTGCTGCAGTGTTTCAGTGAAATCACAGGAGATGTGTATGCTCTATTGAGTTGGACTGCAGCTTCATCACTGAGCACTGTTAAAGGAGAGCAGAGCTATAGATGTCATTTTCTGGACAGGCCTCTTGAGGACCCTGTGGACTCGCTAGAGTTTCTGGGGCTTGATCTGCTTCATTTTCTTCCTCCATTTCTGTAAAATCAAACAAAATACAAAATAAGAGATTCAATAAATAACATTGGCACTGTCAGTAACTCACTTGGGAAGAGGAGGCCAATGCTGCAGACACCGCAGACACATTTCCATTGGATTAGATACTTAACTATTAAAATGCCGTGTCATAGAAATGATGGTGTTTTATAATCTTGAGATTCTCTTATTATTTTTATTTTTTTAAGATTTATTTTTTATTTATATGAATACACTAGAAGAAGGCATTGGGTTTTTTTGTTGTTGTTTTGTTTTGTTTTGTTTCCGAGAAACCCTGTCTCTAAACAGAGACAGGGTTTGGCTGTCCTGGAACTCACTCTGTAGACCAGGCTGGCCTCGAACTCAGAAATCCGCCTGCCCCTGTCTCTCAAGCGCTGGGATTAAAGGTGTATGTCACCACTGCCAGGCATACAATCTTATTACAGATGGTTGTGAGCCACCATTTGGTTGCTGGGAATTGAACTCAGGACCTCAGGGAGAGCAGTCAGTGCTCTTAACTGCTGAGCCATCTCTCCAGCCTGGGATTCTTTTTTTTTTAAAGAGCAGTAGGTGCTCTGTTTTGAAGATGTGTAATTATGTGTATTTGTGTGCCTGTGTTCATTTATGTGTATCCAGTATGTGGGGGACCCTGCGATGCCAGAGAAGGGCATTAAATCCCCTAGAACTAGAATTACAGGCAGTTGTAAACCATCATGTGAGTGCTGGAGACCCTTGAGTCCTCTGCCAGAGCAGTGCATGCTCTTAAGGACCGGGGCCTCTCTCCTCCAGCCCCAGGTGCTTTTGGTTTGCTTGTTTGGTTTGGTTTTTGAGACAGTCTCATTGTGTAGCCCTGGCTTTGTGGGACTCACTATGGAGGCTGGCCTGGAACTCCCAGAGAGAGCCGCCTTCCTCTGTGTCTGCCTTTGCGGTGCTAGGATTAAAAGTGTGTACCACAACCCCCAACTCAGGATTCTGTGTTTTAAAAGATGTGTGTGTGTGTGTGTGTGTGTGTGTGTGTGTGTGTGTGTAGGACTGGAGCAAGGACTGTGTACTTAAGAGCACTTGCTACTCTTCCAAAGGACCAGAATTTTGTTTTGAGCAAGAAAACCAAGCAGCACAGCTACATTGTGAGCTCTAGCTCAAAAAAACAAAAAGAACTTTTTTTTTTTGCACATAATTAATCCTATTCCAGGTTTGTTTCTCTTAGTATAGTTTCCCAAAATGGGTAACTAGAATTTTCAGTTACTTAAATATTTTGGAAATGTGCCAATAGAATGTTGGTAGCCTGAAAATACATTTTACTTGAAAAGATCCAGTGAGATTCATAGTTCCCATTGAAATAACTGGCTACTGTCCAAGACAGCTCTAAATCACAAATTCTGAGGGAGTTGTTGCTGTATGAATCCCCTACCTTGAGAGAAAGCACCATTGACTTCACTGTCCTGCGCATCAGGGTCCTGCCCTTGTGCCTCACCTACTTCCTGGGCTCCTTCTGGAAGACTGTGTTTAGGCCCATCCCTGTTCTTACAGGTCCTGATAGAGAGGTCTTCAGGCCCCAACATTTCATGGCAGGTTTCCAGTGAATCGTTCTCAGGCCTAGGTATTGGTTGACATGTTTCAGGTGAATAGTCTTCAGGCCCAGGTGAATATTCTTGGATTGTTTTATGAGAGGAGACTATAGGCATAGTGAATTCTTTGTAAGTCTCATGAGAAATGAATTCAGGTTCAACTGCTTCTTGGTGTGTTTTTGTAGAAAGGTCCTCAGATTCAGTGCATTCTTGGTCTTTAGAAAAGAAGCCTTCAGTCACAGCCATTTCTAGCTCTGGGTCAGAAGTGGTATTTTCTGGTGTGACTGATGTAGGAGTTGTGGCAAGTGGACAGCCTTCAGCGACATCTGACTGGGGAAGTGTTTCTGGGCCAGCAGCATCTCCAGGTGTTATACAGGGGAAGGCTTTGGGGACAGTCATCTCAGGAGAGAAGACTTCAGGTCTGGCCACATCTAGGCACATTTTCAAAGTATGTTTTTGAAGCACAGATGTTTCCTGGCACATTTTAGGAGAGAGTGCCCCAGGTCCAGCCATATCTTGGGGTACTTTGGAAGAATGGTTTGGGGACACAGTTGTCTCCTGGCACATTTTAGGAGAGAGTGCCCCAGGTCCAGCCATATCTTGGGGTACTTTGGAAGAATGGTTTGGGGACACAGTTGTCTCCTGGCACATTTTAGGAAAGAGTGCCCCAGGTCCAGTCATTTCTTCATGTGCTTTGGGAGAATAGGTTTGGGGCACAGCTGTCTCCTGGCACATTTTAGGAGAGAGGACCTCAGGTTCGGCCATATCTTGGCACATTCTAGGAGAATGTTGAAGTACTTCTATTTCTCTGCACATGGTAGGAGAGAGGTCTTCAGCTTTGGCACTCTGTTGGTGTGTTTGAGAATGTTTCTGTATTGCTGTTTCTTGGCACTGAATGCTTTCTTGGTGTACTTCAGAACAGTGTTCTGCAGTCACAGCTTTTGTGGGGGATGCTACCAAGGGGAGGGTTTCAGTTGCAGAGTTCCCAGGGTGCACAGTTTCTTCCTCAGCAGGTACCAATACCTCCTGCACAGTTTCTTTTTCTGTTTGTGACCAAGGCTCTGCCTTTTGCTCCAAGTTCCCTTGTTTCTTTCTGCCTCTTTGATTTCCTTTTCCTGTTCTCTGATACTTGCGTTTTTTCTGTTCTCTGCAGAGAGACCAGAATTAATGTCAGCAACAGAGCTACAGGATTCAAATGAATGTTTCCAATATCCACCCCTATCTTTGTGGTCTTATTAAATGACCTTAAACAAGCACTTACACTCCCCAGACATTAATTTTCATGTTTGCAAATGAATAATCCTAAGTGTTCAATGTTAAGAAAGTGTTCCTTTAGGAGTTTATGGTTTTAAAGATAAAGTGTGTATCTGTGTGTGTGTGTGTGTGTGCAATGTGTGAGCTGTGGTGTGTGTGTACACACACACAATGAAATGAGAAAGGGAGGAAGGAGAGAGATAGAAAAAGAGAGAGACAGAAAGACAGAGAGAGGGAAGGAGGGAGTTAGAACCCTTGAGGAGATAGTTCAGTGGTAATGGGCTTGGTTGAGGTCTAGCTATTTTCAGCACCCATGTAAAAATATGGAGTATGTGGTGCCATGAGTTTGTAATCTCATAGCTGTGGAGGCAGAGATCCCTGGGCCTTCCTAGCCAACTAGTTGATGAACTCAGGCCAATAAGAGGCCCTGTCTCAAAGGAGATGGATGGTGTCCCTGATGATCACACTTGTGGTTGTCTCCTTGTTGGCTCCTACACACATACACATGCATTTATAAGAGGGAGGAAATGTGTTAACCCAAACTAAAGATGTATGGAAAAGCCTATGGAAATCCACTGGTTGGCAAACTAATTAAAATTTTTAATTAGGGCTGAGGAGATGGCTCAGCACTTACTGCCAAGCCTGTTGACCTGAATTCATTCCCAGGATCCATATGGTGGTAGGAGAGAACTGACTCCCACAGGTTGTCCTCTGACTTCTATATGCTTGGATGCTCCCATACACTCACATACTAAATAAATAAAATGTAACTTAAAATATAACTTTTGCCAGGCGGTGGTGGCGCACACCTTTAATCCCAGCACTTGGGAGGTAGAGGCAGGTGGATTTCTGAGTTCGAGGCCAGCCTGGTCTACAGAGTGAGTTCCAGGACAGCCAAGGCTACACAGAGAAACCCTGTCTCGAAAAAACCAAAAATAAAATAAAATATAACTTTTTAAAAGCCTGGTTATGGTGGCATAAACCTTTAATCTAAGCACTCGGGAAGCAGAGGCAGGTGGATCTCTACGTTTGAGGCCAGTCTGGTCTACAGAGCAAATTCCAGGACAGTAAGGACTACACAGAGAATCCCTGTCTCAAAAACCCTGAGTTTGGATGGAAATACCCTATATGAGTAGACAGCACTTCCCCCAGAAGTTCTACAGTGACATATACCTGCAAGCACAGTATTCTACAAACTGAGGGAAAGTGCTGCTGCCTGCCTGGAGTTCCAGACCATCCTGGGCTACAGTGTTAAGACCCTACCTTTTTTATTTGTTCCCATTTTGTGACTGTGTTTTACAATGTAACCTTAGCTGGACTGAGAATTACTATGTAGACCAGACTGGGGTCAAACTCACAAATACCTGTCTATCTCTGACTCCCAAGTCCTGGACTAAAGTTGTGTGTCTCTACATCTGGCTCTGAGGCCCTATCTTTACAAAATTAACCAAATAAAGGTAAAGGCCCTAACGGTAATGTTATGGCACCTCAGCATTTGTTTGTTTGTTTGTTTGTTTCAAAACAGGGCTCTGGATGTCCTGGAACATTCTGTAGTCCAGGCTAGCTTCAAACTTAGAGATTCACCTTCCTCTGCCTCCCAAGTACTGGGATTTTAAAGGTGTGCACTGCCATGCCCAGCTTGACACCTCAGCCTTTTGAACTATTATTCCAAGGTAACGAGACAATTACAAAATCTTTTTTGTTTGTTTGGTTTGGCTTTGAGACAAGATCTTTCTATGTAGTCCAGGCTGGCCTCAAGCTTGGCGGTCCTCTGCCTTTCCTGCCCAATGTTGAATTCTAGATGCTCACCACCAAGCCTAACTTTGTCAAATGATAACTTTTCACTTATATTTATTTATTTTATGGGTGGGGGTACGCATGTACCGTGTGTGTGTGTGTGTGTGTGTGTGTGTGTGTGTGTGTGTGTGTGTGTATGTGTTTTAGAGGACAGCTTTCAGGAGTTGGCTCTCTTTCTGCCATGTGGGTTCTAAGACTCAAACTCAGGATATAGGTTTGTGGGTAAGCACCCTTATCTACTGGGCCACCTAGCTGGCTGCAATGTATGATATAAAATTCTTATTGTCTGCCAAGTATGCAGCTTAAAAAGGGAGAATATGAGGCATGATGGCTCACACCTAAAATCACAGAACTTGAGAGGCAAAGGCAGAAGGATTGCTGGAGAGATAGCCCAATAATTAAACTCCTGAAACAAGAGGCTGGAGCGATGGGTCACCAGCCAAGAGCACTGTTCCCAGTACCCATGTGGCACATGTACCTACACGTACAGACAAAGCATCAGTGTACATTAAAATTAGAGGGGTGGGGGAACCTTGCTGATAAGTAAAAATGACCAGCCTGATGTCCTCAACTTCCTAGTCTTTGACCTTGGGCACATTACAGAACATCTTAGTGCACCTCAATTTTGTCCTATGCAAAATGGAGACAATAGCACCCCCTCATAGCCTGCAGTGACAGAAGTGAATCACAATAGTGCCTGTGACATAGACGGACTAGAGATGGCTCCTGGATATATATGCCTCTATAGTAATGTCAGAGTTCTAATTTATACTGTGCCTGTGATTCAGTCATCTAAGTTGTCTGTAATTCTTATAGCCACTACAGCAAATTGGAAAATATTATTTATTTTACCTATAACACAGCGAAGAAATGGAGAGGCTGAATAGCTTGCCCTAGTCACAAAGGAGCATGGACCTAAAGTTTGGTATCTTTATACTTTATACTAAAGTATATTTGTATGTGTAGACATACTCATAACACCATACGAGTGTGTGCTAGAGGGCAGCATTCAGGAGTTGGCTCTCCTGCTATGTGGGTTCTCTCTGGCCATGATGATGGTGGTGATGATGATGTGTGCATGGGTGAAGGTCAGAGCACATCTTTCTACATTTGGTTCTTTACTCCCACCATGTGGATCCCAGCGAGGGACCAGGCTTGGTATAAGGTCCTTTACCCAGTGAAGCCATCTATCTTACTGCTTTATTTCATGAAGATTTATTATTATTACTTTTAAAAGTGTACGTGTGTGTGTGTGTGTGTGTGTGTGTGTGTGTGTGTGTGTGTGTGTAGATTTGCACACATGAGGCCAGAGGTGTAGGGGACCCCTTTGGAGCTGGGGTTATAGGTAGTTTCAAGTTGCCCCTTATGGATGTTAAGAACTAAATTTGTGTCCTTGGCAAAAACAGTATGTAGTTTTTAACTATTAAGCTATCTCTCCAGCTCCATAGTGCCTTACTCTGCAGCATAAAGTGCCTGGCCTGGAGTTCACAGCAATCCTCCTGCCTTTGCCTCTCAAGTTCTGTGATTTTAGGTGTGAGCCATCATGCCTCGTATCCTCTCTTTTATTATTATTATTTTTTATTATTTTAAAATGTATTCTTCTCTCATATATTACATTCAGACCACCGTTTCCCCTCCCTTCTTCCCCCTATCTCCCCTCTTCCCCAGATCCACTTCTCCTCTCTTTCCGTTCAGAAACAAGTAGGGCTCCCAGGGTTATCAGCCAGACAGGGCATAACACGTTACAACAGGACTAGGCATACGTCTTCACATCAAGGCTGGACGAGGCAACTCAGTAGGAGGAAAAGGGTCCCAATAGCAGGTAAAAGAGTCAGTCTTTGTGTTTCCATATGTGTTCTCGCTAAGCCCTGTCAAGCATGAAGTTTGAAATCTTCCACCACCACTCTCTTGCGTGCTGGTATGCACCACCAAATCAGGCCTTACATACCTTTTAAACACTGGCAAAACCAACAAAGGTTAGCAGAAGCTACCCTGGATGGTCCAGGCAGGCAGCCTTCAGGGGCTGGAGCCTGCCTCAGAGACTGACGAAGACACAGAGAAAGAAAGCAGGGCAAACAAGTCTTCGTCAGGGCAATACTGCTGTGACCTTAGGCAAGAGAGTCAACCCACTTGATTCCACATTAGAAGCAAACACACAAAGACCAAAACCACAGGTACAACACCAAGTGCTTCACCAGAGGACTGTTGTGAAGATGGTGTGAGCTGAGGAGCCACACCCACACTCACCCCCCTCTCAGGTAAAGAACCTACCCAAAGAGCCACTGGGACATCTGCCTCCCCTGGGCCTCAGCTCTTCTCTTCCTCAGTTGTTCCCTGTTTCTCAGACTCCAAGCTCCAATGATGTCTGCGGACGAAAAGAAAAGTCACTGCAGTGTAACGGTGACCCTCGGTGGGCCTAAACATGTATCTCACCACAGAAACTTGTTTAGTTACTATTTATTTATTTATTTATTTTTAAATCACATTATTTCACATGGATAGGTGTGTTTTGCCTGCATGTGTGTCTGTGCACCACATGAGTGTCTGGTGTCTAAGGATGCCAGAAGAGGACGTCAGATACCCTAGATCTGGAGTTAGAGACAGTTAGGAGCTGCCATGTGGGTGACGGAAATTGAACCCAAGTCCTCTGGAAGAGCAACCAATGCTCCTAACTGCTGAGCCATCTCTCCAGTTATCTACAGAATTTTACAAACCCTATCCTGGGTTTTGCCCTGGATTTTTGAATTCAAAGACTATATCCTCACTATCCTTACACCTTAAAAAAAATAATGTGGAGGAGATTTTTTTTTTTTTGAGATAGTGTCTCAGTATGTAGTCTAGGCCTGGAATTTGTGTGGGCTGACCTCAGACTCAGAGAACCACCTGTCCCTGTACTAAGAGTGCTGGGATTAAAGACCTGCAACAACACACTCAGGAGAGCAGATCTTTTTTTTTTTTCTTTAATTTTTGGGGCTTTTTTTGAGACATGGTTGTGTAGCCCTGGCTGTCCTGGAACTTGCTTCATAGACCAGGCTAACCTCAAACTCAGAGATCCACCTGCTCTTGCCTCCTGAGTGCTGGGATTAAAGGTGTGTGCTGAAGCAGGCATTTAATGAGCATTTGAGAGTGACCTACACAGATTTGTACAGCAGTATGCTATCAACCTACTGACTTACTCAAAATAAATCTATATTTGTACAAGTATTTTGGGGGCAGGGGTTTCGAGACAGGGTTTCTCTGTATAGCCCTGGCTATTCTGGAACTCACTCTGTAGACCAGGCTGGCCTCGAATTCAGAAATCCACCTGCCTCTGCCTCCCAAGTGCTGGGATTAAAGGCATGCGCCACCACCGCTGGCTGTACAAGTAATTTTTTAAACAGCTATATTCTCTTATGCTTTTAGTATTAGATTCTACCCTTAGGATTATGTTTTAAATTATTTGGGAGGTTGGAGAGATGGCTCAGTGGTTAAGAGCACTGATTA
The DNA here is from genome assembly GCF_008632895.1 of Mastomys coucha. Classification (NCBI taxonomy): domain Eukaryota; kingdom Metazoa; phylum Chordata; class Mammalia; order Rodentia; family Muridae; genus Mastomys; species Mastomys coucha. Next base: position 7,430,406 of record NW_022196900.1, read on the forward strand.
CTCTTCCAGAGGTCCTGAGTTCAATTCCCAGCAACCACATAATGGCTCACAACCATCTGTAACGGGAGTCCGATGCCATCTTCTGGTGTTTCTGAAGATACCCACATACATAAGTAAATAAATCTTTTTTAAAAAATTTAAGCCTGGTGGTGGTGGTGCACACCTTTAATCCCAGCACTTGGGAGGCAGAGGCAGGTGGATTTCTGAGTTCGAGGCCAGCCTGGTCTACAGACTGAGTTCCAGGACAACCAGGGCTATACAGAGAAACCCTATCTCCAAAACAAAACAAAACAAGTTAATAAAATTATTTGAGATACTAAGGGTACTGTGAAAAGGAAATTCTGGGCTGGGATGATGGCTCAGCAGGTAAAGCTCTTGCCACAGAAATGTGAGGACCAGGTTCATATATATCCAGTGTCCATAAGTTAAGTGAGTATGGTGGTTTGCATGCAGTCCTACTTTGTAAGCCTGAGACAGGGATTCCCCAAAGCCAACTAGCTAGGTAGACGAGTCAAACTGGCAAGCTCTGGGTTCAGGTGTGAGACTCTAACTCAATATATAAGGTAGAGAACGATGAAGGAAAAAGATACCTGATGTCAAATCCTGGCCTAAACACACATGCACGTGTCCACATACACGAAAATATACAACACATACACATGCAGTTTTTCAATAAAAGAAATGTTTAAAATATACTGTCACCTAGATTTGAGAAAAACTGGTAGGACTTTGACACAGAGCTCATGGGAGTGTCTGATCTGTACTGAGAGTCCAAGAAAGGAAGTGCCCTTGGACCAGAACCCTTCTTAGGGTAACAGTTTGCTTTCTTTCTTTCGTCCTTTTCTCTATTCCTTCCTTTCTCTCTCTCCCTGTCTTTCTTTCTTTTCTCTGTCTTTCTTTCTTTCTTTCTTTCTTTCTTCCTTTTCTCTTTCTTCCTTTCTTTCCCTCTCTCCTTCTTTCCTTCTTTTTCTGGTAGTGCTGGGAATTTAACCCAGGCCTCACACATGATAACAAGCATTATGATACTGAGCTATGTTCCCAGCTCAGGGATTCTTGATGGATAAAAATTATATTTTTACCAACCTCTAATTAAATTTATAATTTTCTTCAAAGTATGGATGTGAGTAAAGAGCCACAGTGGTTTTAGCAGTGTGGCACTTTATCATTCAAAAGAAGTGAAAGGATATTTTTTCCTACACGACACTACAATTCTTGCATGTAGCTTCAGTGTGATCACTTGTGGATATGGATTTTTTGGATTTGCTATGACGTGTGATATGACTTAACACATCTATAAATAAGCACATATATTGTTATATCATGATTTTAACAGTGTTAATAACTACCTTAATACAATAATGACCTTTGTTATCCTGTGTGTTTAAGCTTTTTTTAATTCCAAGGAAGAATCTATAGGTTCATTAGAAGCTGAAAGTTTTCAAACTGTGCCCTAGGATAACTCAGAGCCCAGGGTTCCACATAACATTTTGAGAAATGTTACTTTAGAATAGACCTTAAGATAAATTAGAAGCCAAAAGAGTAAGCATTCGGACAGGTCAGACCCTAGCAGAGATCCCGTAGCCACATCCTTCCAAATGTCCTGCCAACTGGCTCTGTCACAGGACAGGAGGAGCAGGATCCTCTTGCCACAGCTGCTCAGCACAGGGTATCTCTACGGTCTCCCATTTCAGAGAATTTCTTACTAACAATTTCTTTATTTGCCCCTTGTGTTTCTCTAGACTGTTTAGTTCTTAGCATCCAAATGCAGCTCAGTGAGTCAGACCCATCTTCCCGTGGATGTAACCAATTATTACTCCTTTCATCTGACCAGTACCCAAACAACTGAAAAAGAGAAAAGTGATATCTTCCTAGGAGCCCCAGCTCTGAAGGTCTGTCCTTACCTGGAGCATAAGACTTCTGTAGAGGAAGTTCAGGGGTCTGGTGGCGCTTCAGATGAGATCGGTCCTTCCCCACGTCCATCTTGCTACAATGCCTTCTTGGAATTTGCTCCAACTTCACAAGCAGCCTAAAAGCTTTTTGAAAATATCAAAACTAACTCTTAAAAAAAAAAAGCCACAGAACACGCACACTCAAGTCTGCTTGTCACTTCCCGCCTAAAAGTTTTATCTGGTTAGACCACAGCTGTGGGCAAATTCCACCTTCTTTATCACACTGCACAGGTGTGAGGGGATATGGCTGGCCCTGTCATGCTGTAAGCTCACTATTTATACAGGGAACCCCTGTGACACAGTCTGGCATGTGCAACCTCCCACTTGGCAGCCATGTAGGTCTGTGTGCCAGCATGTGCCTGGGTTCCTTTTTAGGACACCAAATGTCTGTGCCATTCCAGGCTGTGGTCAGAAGGATGGCTTTTTCATGAATGGAGGTGGCCATGTATAGGAAGAACCCTGGGTTTAGGCTCTGACCAACTCAATCGCCCAGAATGACCCACATTCCTTTCCTGTGCCCTTAGTTGCAAAATGAGTAACCAGTCACTTTTGCCTGTTTTGTACATTTCTTATGAGAGTGAAGCTTATAGAGTTAGCTATTGATTACTCTTCCTAGGTGGGCTATTGATTAATCTTCCTAGGTGTGGCTCTTTTCACCCTAAGCTGTTGCAAACTATCAGCAAGCCTTGCTGTTATAACCCTAGAGTAGACACTAGAGATAAAGCCCTAACTAGGCTAACAAAGCTAGCCTCCACTTCTCACCAGTCAGAATAACTAGTGAAGTCCGCTGTTAACAGACCTGGGATGCAGGGATGGGGGAGAGGAAGAGCCTTTCTGAGTGAAAAAACCTGGCATTATGTTCCAGAAATGAAGTTGAAATCGAAGGAACTGCTCTATCTCCATCAGATAAGTGGACTGAAGACAGTAGGCACAGGGGACCATGGCTCAGCCACAGAGGGAACATGGAGGCCAAGGTCAGGAGACACAGGGCTCATTGTGTTCTGGAGACAGACTGAGAAGAAAAAGGTTTGAGTTCCAGAACCACCCTAGTTCAAGTTAGCCAGGAGCCAGCGCAGACCGGCCATGTAAGACATCTTCCGTATGCCCGGCACACTGATCAATGGTACCTTTGGTATCTAACATACTGAACATCAGTAAATGTTAGCTGTTTTATTATTAATAAGGATATGGGCACAGTACAGTGGCACACACTGCCATCCTGGCACTTGGCAGATACAGGCAGAAGGGTCAGAAGTTCAAGATTATCCTCAGATGTATAAGAAGTTAGACGCCAGCCTGGGCTACATGAGAACCTCTCCATCTCCTCCCTCTACCTCTCCAAGCACCTTCTCTCCATATATGTGCAAATATACTATATACTTTCTCTATGTTGTATGTGTGTATAATAGAACACATAGAAAGGCTGTAATTAGCAGAGTGTGGTGGCACACATGTATTTCTTAGTTTATTATTTTATGTAAATATGCTGCAGCTGTCTTTCGATAACTACAGGAGGGGGCATCAGATCTCATTACAGATAGTTGTGAGCCACCCTGTAGTTGCTGGGATTTGAACTCAGGACCTTCAGAAGTGCAGCCAGTGCTCTTAACCGCTGAACCATCTCTCCAGCAGCATTTCTTAGTTTAAACTATAACTTGATCTGCCAAACTCTAGTTCCTTCCTTTATTCTTGTTTGTTTTGGACAGGATCACTTTACACCGCCCAGGCAGACCTCAACTCACCATCCTCCTGCCTCAGTGTCCTGAGTGCTAGGATTGGGTATGTATGTCACCATGCTAACTGAGGAATAAGTTTTGAAACATTCTGAAAAGGATTGACAATGGCACAGCAAACACCCAAGTGTTTCCCCACCACTAAAGTGTTACCTTTGTTGTAAACAAACACGGTTTACATTCTGTTCCTTACCTCTCCATTTTGCACGTAAACTATTGAAAGCTCAGGTAACTCCTAGGGGAGTGCTAGTCAGAGGGACCTCATGATGAAGAATAACAGGAACTTTCTAATATACCTCTTAAATGTTTTTGGTTTTCATATATAGGATTAAAGGCTTCAATATAATCTTTGAAAATTAGTTTTATAATCTAGACCAGCATTTTAAATATTGTAAGCTCTTTGTTTGATTTCTGTCTGGGCTTTGTTTTGTTGTTGTTTGAGGGTTTTTCCTGGTATTGTGTTTTTTTCTTTTGGCTTGATTTGGTTTTTATTCATTTATTTGTTTTTTGAGAAAGGTCTCTCTCTATAGCTCTGGCTGTCCTGGATATCACTATGTTGACCAGGCTAGCCCTGAACGCACAGAATTCCACCTGTTTCTGCCTGCTGAGATTAAAGTCATGTGTCATCATATCTGTCCCTATAATGTTTTAATTTTTAATAGTTGGGTGATAGTTCAATAAAACAGTCTTATAGAATCCTGAGCACACCTTCAGAGGATGGCAAAACTACTTCTTAATCAGATTGTCTCCAGAGTTCTTGACACCTGTTCAGGGATGGAGCAGACTGGACAGGATGTCCACCCTGTGCTATCTACTTTCTGAGCAAAATTGTCAGGCCACAGAGGTGGGCAATATAGTCCCTGAGGTCTTTGTACTCAAAAGGGACAGAGTATGTTGTTTTTTAAAATCATAGTCTCGTGTATCCCAGGTTGGCCTTGAACTCAGTATGTAACTGAAGTTGAGTTTGGAACATCTGACCCTTCTGTCTCCCCCTCCAATGCCAGAAGTACTAAAATTACAGTGGGGACCATTCTCAGATTATCTGGTGCTGAAGATGGAACCCATGACTTCATGAATACTAGCCGAGTACTACCAACTGAGCCAAATGCCAGCCCAAGGACACATCTTTATTGGAAGGACATAGAACATAGATCTTTTGTGCTCTGTGACAACTCCCCAAGGCCATTCTCTGCGGCTGCCCACTCACCCTGTAATCTAGAAGCAGTTCGAGGAGAGACTCTGGAGGGTGGGGTCTCAAGTTGACAACAAACTGAGGGTGGAGGGAGCAGTGGGGACGATTTGGAGAGACCTAGATTGGCAGTCAGGCAAGGTGTCTCTGATGTGATAATCGTCAAGAGCAGGAATTTGGGACAGAGATAGCTATGCTGTTCTTCTGCAAGCTCTAGCGTACAGTCCTTCTGTGTCTAGCTCTATTACAGAGTGTGAGAGGAGAGGCCGAGCATCATACCCATAAGGCCAGGTCTTTATAACAAAGGCTGCCTTATTCTAGAGATATGTGCATATGTATTTAAACCCTCCCTCTAGGCCATAAGCTCTTGGCAGGATGGGCAATTACCAATCCCGAGTCACCTGTCTGTCCCATAGCATGATCTTAAAGGAGGCTTGGCTCCAGTCATGTCCACCAGTGCCCTCAGCTCTGTGTGTGCAGACAGCTTCCTGGGGTGAGATGTTCTGTGGGTTACAGGGCTACCAGCTGTTCTACAATGCTTTTTATTGTCACTCATCAATGCCTAGCTCTCAGGTAGCTGAGATAGAAGGGTGAAGAGTGTAAGTCCAGCCTGAGCTACTAATGAGACCTGTTTAAAAACTAAAACAAGAGAGTCTCTGACGTTATGTAGTTTGTAGATTGGCTGTTTGTTTGTTTGTTTGTTTGTTTTTAGAGACAAGGTTTCTCTAGCTGTTCTGACCTCACTCTGTAAACCAGGCTGGCCTGGAATTCATAGATCGACTGCCTCTGCCTCCCAAGTGCTGGGATAAAAAGTGTGCACAACCACCACCCAGCTTAGTTTACAGTTTTTATAAAGAGGGTGGTGCTTGCTTCCCAGCACTCAGGCAATAGCAGGAGGATCTCTGTGAGTTCAAGGACAAGCCAAGGCTGTACAAAGAAACTCTGTCTCAAAAAACAAAACAAAAAAAAGAAAAAAAGAGAGAGAGAGAAATAAATAAAAAATAAAAGAGATTGGGAGCTGGTAGCGCACACCTTTAATCCCAGCGCTTGGGAGGCAGAGGCAGGTGGATTTCTGAGTTCGAGGCCAGCCTGGTCTACAGAGTGAGTTCCAGGACAGCCGGGGCTACACAGAAAAACCCTGTCTCAAAAAAAACCAAATAAATAAATAAATAAATAAATGAGGAACAGAAGCAGCGTGTTGTGGTACATGTGAGTTCCAGGACAGCCAGCTATGTCTGTTACACAGAGAAACCCTGGAGAGAGAGAGAGAGAGAGAGAGAGAGAGAGAGAGAGAGAGAGAGAGAGAGAGAGACAGACAGAGAGACAGAGACAGAGAGACAGACAGACAGAGACAGACAGAGACAGAGAGACAGAGAGACAGAGACACAGAAAGTAGTAATATAAGTGCACCCAAAGGCAATAATAGTTATAGCCAGGAATTATAAGCTAAGAATAAAGGGAGCCAATGGTGGCTGTTATCTTTAAGTAATGGAGGGTGAGGCTTGACTTGGGCAGGCTAACAAAATAGAAGGAGAAGGGCCAGGGTGCTGACAGCCTGGAGGACCTGAGGAGAGGGAGGAATAAGAGGTGGGGGCTCAGAGGGGACCTAGTGGGATGGGCATCATCTCCTGTCTTTAAAGGCTGGCTGCAGCCACCGGCCACCGTGTGGGCTGAGGAGGAGGTGAAGCACGGAGGCCAGTCAGAAGGGCATGAGGATGATCCACGTGAGAGGTGACCACAGCGTGGGCTTCAACCGCAGCAAAGAAGCGGTGGTCTGGGTTAATTTACAAATCGGATGTGGGTCGGAAAAGCCAAAGAGAAGGGTTTGGGTCTGAACAGCTGGGAGAATGGAGTTGCCATGACCAGAGGGGAAGATATGGGGAAGATGAACACTTTAGTTTGAATGTGCTGCCCCAGAGGGAGAGTACAGCCAGAGGGAGCAGCCCAGGGACAGAGAACTAGAAAATCAGGATGTGTAGGAAGCCAGAGGGAAGGTTGCTTAGTTGGAGAGGACTCATGTCTCCCTTAAACTTCTTGTCAGATCTTGCGGCTGTGGAGTAAAGGAAGGCCTGCAGATTGACCTCACAGTTTCTTTCTTAACAATTCAATTCAGTTCATTACAGACTGTGGCACCCAGGGAGGTTAAATATAGATGTGGCTGTGGACATACAGGTTAAACCAGATACGTAATTTGCTGAGGCCCAGGGCAAAACGAAAACCCAGGTCTCTTCCTTTGAACATCATTAAGATTCTTCAAGATGGAGGAAACAGACAATTAACCTAACACAGGGCCTCATTTAGCATTCCATTTCATTACAACACAGCTCTCACTGTCCTCCCTTCTCACAGCAAGAAACGCCATGAGGGCACTGGTGTAGCTAAGGTCACAGAGCTGGACAGACAGCTTGAGCTGGGAACCTGGGCCTCAGTCTCCAAGCCTGGCCCTTCTTAAACTACACAGAGGTAGGTATCAAGAAAGGGGCTGGCTGTCCTGACTGGCCACCAGCAGGTCTAGGGAAGGAGAGGGGCCTGGGCTGTGACTTTCAGAGGACAGGAGGGATGGAAGCATATAATTAAGAACCCCTGGCTGGAGGTCTTCATGGAGATAAGAGAGCAGAGGGAACAGCTTAGCCATGCTGCAGACACAGCTGACTAGAAAATGATAGTATCATGTGAGGCTAGACTGAGGGGGTTCGTTATTGTTCTCTTTTTAAAAAAATATATAATGTATTTATTTGAGTGTGTGTGTGTGTGTGTGTGTGTGTGAGAGAGAGAGAGAGAGAGAGAGAGAGAGAGAGAGAGAGAGAGAGAGAGAGAAGGTGTGTGTGCCGCATGCACCCTGGTACAGACTCCATACACCATTTGGATTCCAAGGATTGCATTCAGGGCCAGGCTGGGCAGCAGGTGCCTTTACCCACTGAGCCATCTTGCCAGCCCTAGATTTAAACTCTCAATTATCCTGCCCCAGCCTCTCAGGTGTCTAGAATTACAGGCCTGCATCACTGACTGATAGAATTTCATAGCCCTTTAAAGAGGCCACGAGAGCCTTGGTCTGCTTTGATTCATTACCCCTTAACTAGTCTGTGGTGTTGTGAAGACCACATGAGCAGGGTTTGAAGTCACCAAAGAGAGAGAGAGCAAAAGGCATGGACCACGCCACCACCTCCTTACAGCATGATTCAGGTAGAGTCACTTAATTCTTTCTACTCCTCAGTTTCTTCTTCTGTAAAACAGAATAACTGGGTGAGTTCTGTGAGCAGTTAAGGAGACCAAGAGAGCTCTATAGGAAGTGAGAGGCTGTGCAGATGTGAGGCCCACACATGAGGCCCACACATCTGGGCGACGTTCACTGAGGAACTGAAGAGCTTCCTCACATGAGGCTGGAGCCTGTTCCTAAAACAAACCAGGTACAAAGTCATGGGAGGGGCCTCACTGTGCAGCCCTGGCTGGCCTGGAACTCACTAAGTAGATAAGTAGACCAGGCTGGCCTCCAACTCACAGAAGTCCACCTGCCTCTGCCTCCTGCGAGCTGGGGTCCAAGGTGTGCAGTACCACGCCGGACTGTACTCCTTCTCTTGACAAAATACTTTCGGAAGCTTCTGGTTGTTCCTCAGAGAATGGATGGAACTGTGTTGGCTCTTGCTCCCCTGTCAGCCTGTGGTCAGATGATAAGGAATGCTGTCTCTGCTCACACAGATGCTGCTGGGAACACCAGATAATGTTCTCTGCAGCTTTGGAATGGCTGAAGCCTGGCTTCCATCTAGCCACTAAGACCTTAAAAGTAGACACACAAACTTTGAATATTAAACATCATATATGCTTGCATTCTATTGTGTGTATGCACAAATATTAAAGTATCTAATAATAACTCCGGTAAGCATCGGTGACTAGACCTTAGGGAGTGGACACGCACCCGAGGAAAGACTTTTACTTCCACTTTAGTGAGCCACCATCAGACCTCTGTCTGTCTGTCCATGAACAACGAAGCTAATGCATTCTCAGACCCTTCTACCCCTGCACTTCAGGTGGTGAGAGGGTAGCTGAGAGGCAGAGCACTCGCTTAGCGAGGTGCTGAGGTTGGTGTCCGCAGTGGAAACATGAACAGCAAGAGCTCCCATGGACTCCCTCCCAGGCACCTGCAATTTACTCTTCCTTCCACCCAAGACATCAGAGATGCCTTCTGTCGTTGTTGTTTTGCTTCTTGTTGTTTTTCAAGACAGGGTCTCTTTGTGTAGCCCTGAAACTAGACAAGCAGCCCTGGTGGCCTCGAACCCACAGAGAGCCTCCTGTTTCTGCCTTTGGGAGTGCTGGGGTTCAAGGCATGGACCACCACATCCTGGCTGAATCAGAGTATTCCTAATGGGAAAACCCAATAGTCCCTGCCTAACTTCAGCTTCTCCACAGCTCGCTCACACTGAGCACTTCCTTCCTCCTTGAAACTCGCTGGTAGGTTGTGGTTTCCCACTCTCCCCTTCCTCCTCACAGGCCGCTTTCACTCTCCTAGTGTGGGTGGGGTTGACTGAGGACGAGCCCCTGTTCCTCTCAACTTTCCACTTGCACCTTAGACAGCTGATTCAACTCTCTCCTCTCAACTATTACAGTGATGCATAGTACCCACATAAATGAGTGTGAAGATCTGTCTCATCTTTTAAGAATTCCCCGTAATCACTCTTTACTGCTGAGGGGCCTCACGATTCTTAAACCTCAGCACACCTGAGCTGGAGAAGTGCTCAATTAGTACATCGCTTGCTAGCCCACACACTAGCCAGCATACCATCCTGAGTTTGATCCTCAGCACTGTAGAAAACAGGTGTGATCACATACGTGTGTGTGTGTGTGTGTGTGTGAGTGTGAACCTATAATCCCAGGTTCAAGAGGACCAGAAGTTCAAGGCTAACCTTGGCTACCTAGTGTCAGTTCAAGGCCAGCCTGGGCTACATGAGATTCCCTCTCCAAAAAAATCAAAATTATACCAATGAGCACAGAGGGACAGACATCTAAACAAGATAAAGAGAAATAGTCAAAAGCCTTCATGAGAGAGGAGAGCTTGATATTATTTGGGGGATGAACAAGAAATACATTTTTTATGGTACTGGGGCATGAGCACAGGATACATGCTAGGCCTACTGCTGAGCTGTATCCCAAGC
>NW_022196900.1:7440433-7440737 GCF_008632895.1 Mastomys coucha
ATGAGAAGGGTTTTTTGTTGTTATTGTTGTTTTTAAGACTTTTTATTTTGGGAAGTTTTTTCAGTAAATTTCCCAGACTGGCCAAAAATACTCTGTAGCCAAGTATGCCTTGAATCAAAACCCTCTTGACTAAGCCTCCTATATAGCTAGGATTTGGCAGTACAGGCTGTGCCTCCAGGCCTAACTTTTCCTCTCCCCCCACCTCTTCTTCTCTCCCCCTTTTTTCCCTTCTTCCTCCTCTTCCTTCTCTTCTTCCCCTCCTCCTCCTCTCCCTCCTGGCTCCTCCTGGTCCTTTTCCTCCTTC
>NW_022196900.1:7440747-7445901 GCF_008632895.1 Mastomys coucha
AATCTGCCTGCCTTTGCCTCCCAAGTGCTGGAATTAAAGGCGTGTGCCACCACTGTCCGGCCCCTTTTCCTTTTTAATAAGGGTCTCACTATGTATAGCCCTGCCTTGCCTTGCCTAGAACTCACTGTAGAGAAGGCTGGCTGCTAAGTGCTAACATTAAAGGTATGTGCCACACCCCACCCCACCCCCGGCAGTCCACCTTCTTATCCAACCCCATGGACTCCATCTTGCCAATGTCCCTCCTGTCATTCTTGTTTCTCCTCAGACCACCTCTACCCTTTCCACCCCTCTGTTAGAAGTATGAGTAGAACCTCAAAAGAGGTCTGTTCCCCTGTTTCTGCTCACTCTCCCAACCCACCCTGCACAAGTACCTGGAACTTTCCCCTATTGCTGGCCCTAAACCCACCATTGCCCTACTTGTAATCCTTTAAAGTCTCAGCATGCCTGTGGAAGAAAGACTAACTTTGGTCCAGTCAGTAAGGTTAGCTTCCCGGTATTTTCTCCCATGCCAATCCAATCCGTTGCTCTCTCTACTTCTCCATGAGTCTTTCCAGTACATCCGGTACCACTGACTGCCCAGTATTTTTCCCTGTGCCAACCTTCCAGGTAACAACACATCACAAAATCTTTGGTGATGCTGCTGCTGAAGATGCTGACAATAGTCACTCTGTGACCTCACAATGGGTACCCAGCACTTACCTGAAGTATCTCAGGTTTGTCAACAGATATGATTCCCATCTCACTGGTGAGAAACAACAGTTCAACGAATTTAAATTACATCCCTAGGTCACCTAACTTCAAAAGAAACAGAGCTAAAGCTCAAAACCAAGGTTGCCGGATTCCACAATTCCACTGCCTTTTCCTATCTAGAATAATCTCTTTCCAGAACCATGATCTCACTTGTTAGCACATATTTTTATTTTTCATATATAAATACATCTGCTGTGCTATATTCATTCACCAAACACTGAATAAATTTCTGCTGTCGTTTTTGTTTGTTGGCGGCCAGGCCTTTCCATATAGCACAGGTTGGCCTTTTGAATTCAACCTTCCAACTACTGAGGGTACACATAACATCACCCCACCTGGCTGCACCATGATCCTTTAATGTTGATATCTCTGTTCTGAGGGGAGAGATGGATGCCTAACGCTGGTGTCTCGGACTGAATAGGTGAGAACATTGCATGTTATAGCCTATGATGAACCCTGCCTTGGCCGTTAGCTGGGACTGGAAAGATAGCAGAACTCTGTTTCATATAATAGCATCTTGTATTTTTTCCTGATAGGGATACATTCTTCACTTTATTCCACAGAAATAATAATAATAACTAATGTTGATCTAGCCTTTGTTTGCTATATCCTAGGCACTGACCTACATACTTCATGTATGATAAAAACTCATGATAACACCCTTCAAGGCCGGCGCTCTCGAGATCCCCAGTCTATAGAGGAGGCCACAGGAGCACAGGAACCAAACCCGTGCCCTGTCACCCCAAATCTCGCTCATTGCTGTGACAAAATGCTCTGACCAAAAGCAACTTAGGAGAGGAAAGGGCTCATTTTAGCGTGTAAGTGACAGTCCATCCTTGAGAGAAGCCGTGGCAGGAGCTTGAGGCCAGGCAACGCGTGGTGTTCCACAGGGCATTGCCTCTGACCAAGGAACTCATACACAGTCAAGGAAGTATAGCATAAGCCATGGAGGGGTGAAACTTCATTGGATCGTGAGGACTCGTTCCTAGGTAGCTTTCTTATACAGTCCTGAACCACATGTCCAAAAAATAGTGCCACCCACAGTGAGCTGAGACCTTCTATATCAATTGACCATCGAGACATCCCCCACAGAATGCCCACAAGGCCAATCTGATTTGGGCAGTTCCTCAAATGGGGCCTCCTCGGGTGGTTTCCGGGTTATGTCATATTGACAATGAAAGCTAAGGACGACAGCATCCTCGGTGGCAGAGAGAGGCTGTTTGGACTGTGAGGCTGGCCCTGTTCTTACCTACCCTGCTCTCCTGGTGTTCCATCCAATAGGGCAGCAATATATTTCCTTCATCTCCTTTTGTGGCTTTTCCTCCTTTGCACTTGCTCTTTCTCTGCTCATCCGTTAACTACTCTACACTCAGAACTGTGAAGGCTGCTGGGTACAGAAAGGCAACTTTACCCCTCTAAAACCTCAAATGTAGAAAACTAAGAGGGGAGCACGGCTTTAAGCCCAGCACTTGGTGGAGCAGAGGCAGGTGGGGCTCTGTGAGTTTGAAGCCAACCTGGTCTGCATTAATCGAGTTCCAGGCAATTCAGGGCTACCCAGTGAGACCCAGGGGTAGGAAAAGAAAGATGATTAAACTAGGGAAGGGGCTGGGCGTGGCCTAATGGTAAAGGTCATGCTTAGCATGTGCAAGGCCTGTGTTCAAGCCCCAGCACCATCAAGACCAAACAAAACCTTGAAGTAAAGAGGTGAGTAAAGGCACTGGAGAGATGCTTAGTAGTTCAGAGCACTTGTCCCTTGCAGAGGTCCTGAGTTTTGTTCCCAGCACCCATGTGGTGGCTTACAACCATCCATAGCTCCAGTTTCAGGGCTTCAACTTCCTCTTCTGACCTCTGTGGACAAACCTGTAGTAAGTATACATACTTGAAGACGGGATATTGACACACATAAAATAAAAGTAAATCTTTTAAAAAAACTTTTTAAAAGAGTTGAGCATGGTCTTGGGGAGCGAACAGGAATGAAGTACTGGGGCTCGACAATGAGTAGAGAAACAAACACAAGCAGATTCTTCAAGACACTGGCTAAGTTACTTAAAGTCTTCCTTCTAGTGTCAACTCACCTATGAGCATTAGAGCATCCACCTTTCAGGGCAGTTTTGAGGATTAAGAATAGGGATTTAGGGGCTGGTGAGATGGCTCAGCTGGTAAGAGCACTGACTTCTCTTCCGAAGGTCCTGAGTTTGGATCTCAGCTACAGTGTACTTATTTATAATAATAAAGAAAACTTTGGGCCTGAGTGAGTGGGGTCTACCGGAACAAGCAGAAGTCCTAAAACTCAATTCCCAACAACCAGATGAAGGCTCACAACTATCTGTACAGCTACAGTGTGTACTCATATACATAAAATAAATAAATCTTAAAAAAAAGAATAGCTATTTATTTATTTATTTATTTTTATTTTTTATTTTTGGTTTTTCGAGACAGGGTTTCTCTGTGTAGCCCTGGCTGTCCTGGAACTCACTCTGTAGACCAGGCTGGCCTCGAACTCAGAATCTGCCTGCCTCTGCCTCCCAAGTGCTAGGATTAAAGGTGTGTGCCACCACTGCCCGGCTTTATTTATTTATTTTTAAGATTTATTTTATTTGTGTGAGTACACCTTAGCTGTCTTCAGACACACCAGAAGAAGGCATTGGATCCCATTACAGATGGTTGTGGGCCACCATGTGGTTACTGGGAATTGAACTCAGGACCTCTGGAAGACTAGTCAGTGCTCTTAACCACTGAGCCATCTCTCCAAGGATAGGCCCAAGAATAGTGATTGGTAGACAGCTTTCAACACAGTGCCTGGCACAAAGGTGGCCTTACAATACGAGCTGCTGCTGTACAATTCATGACCTTAAGAGCATTAAATGATCTAGAAGCACTGAATCACAAAGCTAAGGAGGGCATCCCTGCATTTCATAAATAAGGAAATGGAGGCCCAGAGAGAGACTGCTGTCTTCTAGGCTGGGAGGCAGCTGACACTGTCTGGCGGCATTCTGAGTTTCCTGCTGGCAGTCCATCTACCTCGTCCGTCCCCTTGCCTGAGGAAGCAGCTCCATGATATTCAGGTTGTTAACATTCTGCCTTCATTTCTCCTGCATTTTTACTTCTTTGTCTTTAAATAAACTCATTTTTCTCTAAGTATTTAAAATTTTATGTCACTGTTGTGAGTAAGAAGCCATGAGCATCATTGGCAAAACCACAGGCCATGGTATGACAGATTACATTTCTTCTAAACCACATTTAAATAAATACTGACCTATCAAAATAAAAGGTTTCTCATCTATTACACGGTGAATTTGAGGCCAGCCTGGGATTCATAAATTCTTGCCTTAACAATCAAAAAGAGCTGGGCATAGTGGTTCCTGCCTATACATGTAATCCCAGCACTTAGAAGGCAGAGGCAAGCAGATCTATGTGAGTATGAGACCAGCTTGGTCTATAGAACAAGTTCTAGGGACAACCAGAGCTAAATCAATCAATCAATAAATCAATAAATCAATCAATCAAGAGTTAGCAGCCAGGCTGGATTATTGCAAGTTCCAGGCTAGCTAGGCCTCTACAGTGAGACCTTGTCTCAAAATATTTAAATAAATTTTAAATTTAAATTTAAATTTTTACTCAGGTGGCTGTTCCTTGCTTACAGTTTATTTCTGGTCTGTATTATCACTTTCCTTTTGAATACTGTTTTCTTGCTACTTTGAAAAATAAATTAAGATTTTAAAAATACAGCAAAGAGGACTGTGGGTGTAGCTCAGTGGCTGAGTGTTTGCCTGGCAAGCCTCAAGTCCCAAGTTCAATCCCCATTGCCACCAATCACATTTTCTATTTTTATTTATTTGCTTATTTGGGTTCTTTGGTTTTGTTTGTTTTAGACAATTTTGCTTTTAATGAGGGAGGGTCTCCTCTATATAGCTCTAATTAGCCTCAATCTCATGACTTTTCCCTAGCCTCCCATTACAGGCATGACTGCCATACCCGGCTATTGACTTACTGTCAAAGTACTGGGAAATCAACTCCAAATATATTTTAACACTAAACTAACTAACTGCCTTTAGCTGGAGTTGCTTTATGCTTCAAAGAATTAGAGTGAAGGACTCACCCCATGCCTGCCATGGACTGCCACCCACTGCTCTTATCCAATCGGCTGCTCTCTGAGGTGGATGGTTTGCCGCTCAACTATCCAGTTCCAGCTGTTTCCCCCCACACATCTCTTAAATCTTAGTTTCCCTGCATAGAATATGTACTAGAATTTAACCTGATGTCTAGGCCCATTTGTTTGGAAATTCCAAAGCTCTGCTTCTAGCAGATTCTGTCCCCTGGAGCTGGAGTTGTAATTACCTACAGCAGACTCCAACCCAAAGGAGACATTCCAGCTCTAGTGGCTGCTGGAGAATCCAGGGAATA
>NW_022196900.1:7445911-7452994 GCF_008632895.1 Mastomys coucha
ATATATATATATATATATATATATGAATGTGTGTGTGTGTGTGTGTGTGTGTGTGTGTGTGTGTGTGAACCAATCAGGCTACAGGTGCCCCTGGTGGACATGGACGGTAATTGTGTGATCCTGAATGGTCTATTGGGTCCTGAGCTCTGGCTTTGGCACTTTCCTCAGAGGGGACCATCCTGCTCCCTAATTCTCTGACATTCTGTTTCCTCTTTCCTCTGAGTCCTCCTCTGGGTGAGTTAAGCACTGAAGAGTGTTTGCATACCAAACACTTAGCTAATTGACAGTCTATTGCATTCTGCTCAACAAATGTTAGGGTTTTTCCTGTGTGCTTTGTTATTATCCAGTGACACTTGGGTTGTATTTTTAGCCAGGTGGGGGCAGGGGAGGAATGACTTCAGCAAGCAGGTCTTTCTTGCCTGACATGCTCCTAAGCAACTGTAAGCACCTTTAACAGAGGATGTTCAGGATCTGGTGTGCTCTGGTCTGCTTTTGCCTGAAGGTATCCTGGGAACATTCAAGGTGAAGCTGTGCTTCTCTGTGTTCTGAATTGTCTTCCTTTATCGTTATCACTGTCTCATTTCTCAGAGTCCAGACGGGGATTGGGGATGTAGCTCAGTTGGAAGAGTCCCTGAATTCCATCCCAAGTACCACATTAACAGGGGTGGGGGTGGGGTGCACACTAATCAGCCTTCCGGATGGAACTGGAGGACTATTCCAATTGGAATTCAAGGTCATCCTTGTCTACATATCAAATTTGAGGCCAGTCTGAGTGACATGAGACACTGACTCGAAAAGTAAAAACTAAAAACAGAGAGGTCAGCCTTGCTCAGCCTTGGCAGACTCCTGTGTGGAGGAAGTTACAGAGCAAAGTCTCAAACTCCATTGAGTGAAGGGTAACAGGCCTACACAGACTATTGGGGGTGGGGGAGAGTGCACATCAGCAGGAACTCTCTCTCTTTCTCTCTCCCTCTCTCTCTCTCTTTCTCTCCTTCCCTCCTTCCTTCCCTCCCTCTCTCCCCACCCCCCCAAGACAGGATCTTGCCTTATAGCTGAGGTGGGCCTCAAACTATGTAATGTAATAGACAGGAAAGCCAAAAATCTGTGGCAATCCCCCTTCTTCACCTAGGATTACAAGTAATCCCAATACACCTGGCCAAGAAGAATGTTTTTTCTTTTTTTTTTCTTTTCTTTCTTTCTTTCTTTTTTTTTTTTTGGCTTTTTGAGACATGGTTTCTCTGTATAGCCCTGGCTATCCTGGAACTCACTCTGTAGACCAAGCTGGCCTCAAACTCAGAAATCCACCTGCCTCTGCTTCCCAAGTGCTGGGACTAAAGGTGTGCACCACCACAGCCTAGCCTTTAATGTTTCTTTTATTACACTTATTTTTATTTTGTGTGTGCTTAGGGAGAAAACACGTGTGCCACAGCACGCCTGTGGAGATCAGAGGACAACCCACATGAGCCAGTTCAATCCTTCTGCCATGTTGATCCTGAGAATCAAACTCAGGTTGTCAGTCCTAGTTGCAAACACCTTTACCCAATGAGTCATCTCGGTGGGCCAGACCTTCTTACTCCTGTGTTTAAATGTCAGAATGTCCTTGATAATCAAGAGAAGAATTAAAACAAACCCAGGCAGAATAGCCATCCTCAAAGACTGCTAGGAACTGCTAGCATGACTCATACTTTGTCTCTCTGAAAAGCTTTCTGACAAAACAGACGTTGGATGGCAGACATTACATAAGCACGGAGCCTTCCTCCGTGGACCATATGTCTCTTCTCTGGGAACACGACAAGGAGCAGCGACCATCACCAAAGAATGTGGCACAGTAAACAGCTTGGACTTCGCCTGCCCCTTTCCCTTTCTTTTTCCCTTTTCCATAATTTTAATTAAATGTATTTATTTGCAGGGGCCATGCACCTGTCGTGGTGCACAAGAGATGGTCAGAGGACAACTTTTAGAAGTTGGTTTCTCTTCCTTTTACTATGAGTCCCAGGGATGAAACTTGGGGCTTCTGTCAGGCTTGGTGGCAAGTGCCTTTACCTGCTGCGCTATCTTCTGGGTTTCCTTTTCTTTCCTTGAGACGGGATCTCATTTTGTAGCCCAGGCTGGCCTGGAACTCTGTGTAGTCTTGGCTGGTTTTGAACTCCAAATCCTCCAACTTCTGCCTTCCAAGTGCTGAGACTTATGCCTGGCCAGAACCTGGACTCTGGATCAGCACGTGGGTAGGGTGTCCAATGCCCTTGAGATGATCTTAACTTCTGTTTTGGCTCAGTTGGGACTTATGTGCAATGTATTGTTCTCATACTGGGAGGCAGGCAGAAGTTTTGCTTTATTTGTTTGTTTTTTACTGGAGACAGTATCTCTTGAAGCCCCAGCTGGCCTAGAACTGATTGTGTAGTCAAGGCTGACCTTGAACTCCTGATTCTCTTGCTTCTACCTCTCAAGTTCTGGGGTTCTAGGCATGCTCCACCACCTCTGGCTAAAACATTTTTGTTTATTTGCTGTACAACAGGTTTCCAGCTGGAAAGATGGCTCAGTGCTTAAGAGCACTTACTACCCCTTTCAGTTCCCAAAGTGTACAAATCATGTGTACCACAGGTGCCCAATCTGATTCGTGTTGCCCTCTGTGGGCACCTGCACACATGCAGTATGTATAAGCTCATGCAACCTCACACAAATACACATAAAATTAAATACACATAAATTTAAAAGGTCAGGTTTTGTCAGTAGGTGGTGGCACTTGCTGTTAATCCCTTTAATCTCAGCATTTGGGAGGCAGAGATAGACAGATTTCTGAATTCAAGGCTAGCCTGATCTACAGAGTGAGTTCTAGGACAGCTAGTGCTACACAAAAAACCCTGTCTTTAAAAACCAAAAATAAGCAGGGCAGTGGTGGCGCACGCCTTTAATCCCAGCACTTGGGAGGCAGAGGCAGGCGGATTTCTGAGTTCGAGGCCAGCCTGGTCTACAAAGCGAGTTCCAGGACAGCCTGGGCTATACAGAGAAACCCTGTCTTGAAAAACCAAAAATAAATAAGTAAATAAGAAAGAAAGAGAGAAAAAAGAGAGGAGAGAAAAGGACGAGTTTCATGTAGCCCAGGCTAACCTTCAACTTGATATATAATACATAAAGGATGACCTTGAACTTCTACTGCTCCAGTCTCAGCCTCCCAAATTTTAATGATTACAAGTATGTACCACCATGCACAGGGTAAATAAATATCTTAAGTAACTTAATTCATCTAGCTATGTGGACTGCCCTTCCAGGATACCTGCACATATCTGACAGAGCAAAACTCTGTTCTTGACAGACAGGATAGATAACTCATGCCTGTAACTCCAGCTGAGGGAAACTGAAGCAAGCAGATTATTGAGTCCCAGGCCAACATGGTCTACATAATGAGTTCTGAGACAGCCTGGTCTACAATGGTAAATTTCAGTACAGCCTGAACTACAAAGTAGAACCTTGAACCTTGCATCCAAAGGAAAAACAAACACCTCTCCTCTTAGCTGCATGGT
Organism: Mastomys coucha; assembly: GCF_008632895.1. Lineage (NCBI taxonomy): Eukaryota > Metazoa > Chordata > Mammalia > Rodentia > Muridae > Mastomys > Mastomys coucha. Next base: position 7,449,433 of record NW_022196900.1, read on the forward strand.
GCTACACATCTGTATTCTCAGCACCCAGAACTTTAAGAGGTTGGGACAAGAAGATCAAGAGTTCAAAGTTACCTTTGGCCTCATAGTGAGTTCAAGATCCAACCTGGGCTACATGAGACCTGCCTCAAAAGACAAGGATTGAGGGTTGGAGAGATGGTTTATCAGCAAAGAACACTCCCTGTTCCTCCAGAGGACCCAAGTTTAGTTCCCAGTACCCACATGAGGTGGTTCACACCTTCTCCTGGACTTCATAGGCTTGGATACAAATGCAGTGTACATTCATACTGACACACACTTTAAAAACAAGCAAGGACAGGACTGGAGATGTAGTTCAGTTGATAGAGAGCTTACCTACCATGCACAAGGCCAGGGTGTGATCCCCAGCACCAGCTAAAGTCCAGTGTGGTGATGTGTGCACACCAGTAATCCCAGCATTTAGGATTTGGAGGCAAGGGGCTCAGAAGTTCCAGGCCATCTTTCACCTCACAGTAAATTCAAGACCAGACTGGGCTTTAGGAGACCCCGTCTCAGAACCAAAACAAACTCCCTGTCCAAGATAGATATAATGGTAGAACCTGAATCTGAGTCCTTGAAAGTGCTGAGGCCAAGCCAGGCAGTGGTGGCACACGCCTTTAATCCCAGCACTTGGGAGGAAGAGGCAGCCGGATTTCTGAGTTCGAGGCCAGCCTGGACTACAGAGTGAGTTCCAGGACAGCCAGGGCTACACAGAGAAACCCTGTCTCAAAAACAAAAAAAAAACAAAAAAAAAACAACAACAAAAACCCCAAAAACAAAACAAGAAACAAAAAGAAAGAAAGTACTGAGGCTGGAGGATTGGCATAAATTAAGGTTTTTGGCTCTTGGACTGGGCTGTAGTTCTGTTGTAGAGTGCTTGCCTAGCACCGGTAAAGCTGTAGGTTCAATGGCTGGTCCTGTCAGGGGAAAAAAAGAAAAGAAAAGAAAAACAACAGCAATCCTAATTACCTCCTTCTCATATCTACTCCCCAAGATGGCACCCTGAAGGACAGCAGTCTCCAGGGGATGGAGTGAGCAGAGGGAAAGCTTCCTAGTTAATTGATTGAATTCTCAGTAGGTGTTAAATTAAAATCTCAGCCAGGGTTGCTGACACATCTGTCCCTGGTCTCTTGAGGAAATGCCTTTGGCTGTAAATTCTGGTCATGGCAGGTAGAGGAAACAAAGCTTGATCAGATAACAGCCACTCGGCAGAGAAGGAAGAATGCGTTGGTAAGTGGGCAGCTGAAACAGGGGACAGTCTTCACTCTTGGATAAACCAGGCAAATGCAGTATTTTTTTGGTCTGGAAATTCCCTTAGAACTCATTTCTAGAGTGAGATGAACTTTGAGATACAATATATATGCTAAAGTTATGAAATGTATGATCCCATCTACTTAAGAGGCTAGGGTTTATGCATTCTAAGTTGAAAGCAGCCTCAACAACATTGTGAGATGCCATCTCAAAATAAATCAAGACATCATGATAGTTCATGTCATCTAACCAAATTTTCCAAGAGTTAACTGAAGACCCTCTACAGGCACAGCTTATTTAAAAAAGGTTTTTGCCAGGTGGTGGTAGAGCAAGCCTGGATTTGATCCCAGCATTTTGGAGGCAGAAGCAGGTGGATCTCGGAGTTCAAGGTCAGCCTGGTCTACAGAGTGAGTTCTAGGACAGCCAGGGCTACACAGAGAAGCTCTGTCTTGGAAAGTCAAAACAAAGCAAACAGACAAAAAAAAAAAGAAAGAAAGAAAGAAAGAAAGAAAGAAAGAAAGAAAGAAAGAAAGGAAGGAAGGAAGGAAGGAAGGAAGAAAGAAAGAAAGGAAGGGAGGAAGAAAGGAAGGGAGGAAGAAAGGAAGGAAGGAAGAAAAGGGTTCTTATTTATTTTTTTGGGTTTTTTTTGTTTGGGCTAAGGGTTCTTATTTTAAGCATGGTGTTTTGTTTTTATGGGTTTGTGTGTGGGTGTGTCTGTGGTTGTTGTTTTGTTTTGTTTTTTTAAAGAAACCCCTAAACCAAGAGTGGTTGTACAAATCTATAATGCCAGTGTTTGAGAAGCAGAGGCAGGAGGATCAGGAGTTCCCGGCAAACCTTGGTAACTTTGAGGCTAGCCTGGGCTCTATAAGCCTTTGTCTGAAGTAGTCTCTTCCTCAACCATCTCCCCATCTCCAAATAAGGGAAAATGCAGAACCCCATAGATTATGGCTCTGATTATTGTCTCATGGTCCTGGGAGAGTGACTCCAGTCCTGCAGGCCTTTGATTTTAATGTTCGAGGCTGTGAATCAGCCATCACTTTCCCTTTCAGGATATTAGTAGTGTCTTTATAGATGATGATCCTGGGCAGAGTGGTGCACACCTTGGATCCCAGTGCTTGGGAGACAAAGGCAGACAGGTCTCTGTGAGTTCAAAGCCAGTCTACATAGAGAGTTCCAGGACAGCCAGGCTACAAGACACCTGCCTCAGCCTTCAGACGTAATTTTTGGTAACCTTTAAGGTGCAGGGTGCATTTAAAAAAAGAGCATCAGACCAGGCATGGTGGCTCATACCTGAAATGCAAACACTTGGGAGGTGAGGCAGGAGGATCATGAGTTTGAGGTGGATCTGACTACATAGGCAGATGCTAGTAGCTATATTGAAAGCAGAGTCGCTAACAGCTCTCACATTCTTTACCCAGAGACACTCTTACTATATACAACAACCCTCTCTTCTGCCGTCACCAATTTCCTCCACAGTTAGCCACAAATGAGTTCCTTGGAGAGCATTCTTTAAGGAGTCCAGTGTTTAATGAGAAACAAGGAAGGGGCTTGTGCTGGGTCCCATGTCTTCTGGAGTCACAGCCTCAGACAGAGAAGCTTTCAGCAAGACAGCTGCAGGCTTCTCACTTTTGCCCAAACCCTCAACCAGCAAGGGCCACCAGCCTCCTAGCCTGTGGGTGAGCTCCCAGAAGTTTGACCATGCTGAGGGGCACAGAGGCTCCTTGCAGAAGCTGAGAAGGGTGGCTATGTTCACCAGTCTGCAGACGAGCAGTGAGCACCGGTTTTATGAGTAAGAACCTGCGCTCTCACTTGGGGGTGAGAGATGAGTCACATAGTTGCTGGCCTGTGAGACCTCACAGTTTACTGAGAGAAACAGACCCATGAGTGTCATGCGCAGGAAGTGTGATGACCAACGCCTTCGGTTCTGGGCAGAACTGATGGATCCGTTTGAGGGCTCACAGAAGATTTTGCAGAAGATATTTAGTAAGTGGAGCATAGAAATTCACTGGAGAGGTGCAGTTTGATGGTGCTTGTCCATAGTACACACTTAGGAATCAGAAGCAGGAGGACCAAGTTCATGGTCAGCCTGAGATACTTGATGAAATCCTGTCTTCTCAAAAAAGAAGGAGGAGAAATGGCTCAGTGGTTAAGAGCACTGGCTGCTCTTCCGGAGGATCTGCACCCACATGGCAGCTCACAGCTGTCTGTAACTCCAGGTCCAGAGGATCTGACACCCCCCCACCAATGCATATAAAATAAAATGAAGAAGTGGGGAAGGGGATGATTGAAAGGCGGG
>NW_022196900.1:7453134-7456614 GCF_008632895.1 Mastomys coucha
TGGATTTCTGAGTTTGAGGCCAGCCTGGTCTACAGAGTGAGTCCCGGGCAGCCAGGGCTATACAGAGAAACCCTGTCTCAAAGACAAAAACAAAACAAAAACAAATAAGAGAGGAGGGGAATAGAAAGGGGGAGGAGAGAGTTCATTCACCCTGAGGTGGGTCTAGGATGGAGGGAACCAGAAGTTCAAAGACACAGAGACAAGAAGGGCTTCTTGGCTCTAAGCAATGGCTGGAGAAAAACCTGGAACGGAAGAGGCAATTGGGAATCCCAGGAGCCTTTATTACATTCTAGGGACGAAAATGAAAACGTGGTGGGCTGATACCACTAGGACTTCTGGGTAGGAGGGGAGAGATGAGAAGAGAGCTGGCAGGACTGAAAGAAGAGACACATTTCAGAGATTGGAAAGTAGATGTTAGATCTTGATAAAAATTCTGTAAACTTCAGGGACAGGAGATTAAAAAGGAGAAGGTAGACTTCAGTCTTAGTGAGAGTCCACAGGTAACATGACAAGATGCCTTGTCACACAAATCAGACCTTCATTGCAGCTTCTTGTCTGCCTGGCTTATGCAAGAGCTGTGGCCAGTAGTTCAAAAGCTTTGGTATAAACCTGTTTTTGCAGCTATGGAGGGGTAGTGAGCTCAGCAGGTCTGGCTGGCTCAGCCAGTGTTCCCTTCTATCCCAGCTCCTGAGAGCATCTGTCTGGGCTCCAATCTGTCTGTTCAATTGCTCTGTCAAGGAGGATATCCTAAAGTGGGGGTGGTGATTCTGTTAGTGGAAATGTCCCAGTAATCTCAGTATGAGAGGAGCTGAGGCAGGAGAGGGAAGACTTCGAGGTCAACCTGGGCTAAGGTATGCGGTGTGAGTTCCAGGCCAGCCCAAATATAGAGTGACTTCATGGGTTTTGTTGTTCTTATTTTGGGGCTTTTATTTTTATATTTTTAATTAACTACTTAATTTTGAGAATACCACCCTTGGACACACACTGGAAGAAGGCAAAGGAGAAACAGTGCAAGATTAATGAATCCTAAGCCTATCATCACTAAGAACTGTGCCCTTCAAAATGCCCTGCTCCTGTAGCATATAGTCATACACCAAGAATTTCATAAAGGGTGGATATTTCAGTTGGGTCTTAGAGGAAAGCAAGGAGCCAGGCAGTGGTGGTGCATGCCTTTAATCCCAGCACTTGGGAGGCAGAGACAGGCAGATTTCTGAGTTCGAAGCCAGCCTGGTCTACAGAGTGAGTTCCAGGTCAGCCAGGGCTATACAGCGAAATCCTGTCTCGAAAAACCAAAAACAAAAACAAAAAAATAGGTTAGAGGAAACCAAGAGGAAATGACAAGTCTTAAGTATAGATGGCCAGCAAGTAAAGGTACCTGTAGACAAGCTTGAAGACTTGAGTTTGAGCCCTGAGACCCACAAGGTGGAAGGAGGGGACTGACTTGAAGGTCCTACACACACACACACACACACACACACACACACACACACACACTGAAATAAATGTGACTTTAAAGACACCCACTGAAGTGATATGCCAGGGCTAAGAAGGTAGCTCCGCTGCTAACAGCACTTGCTTCTTTTGCAGAACATCAGGGTTCAGTCCTCGACATCCACACTGGCTCAAGCCACCTGAAACTCTAGGGGATCCAATGCCCTTTTTGTCCCCCATGAGCCTCATGCATGTGGTATACAGACATGCATTCAGACACAAATACATAAAATAAATAAGCAAATTTTTTTAAAAAATAAAAGTAAATGATATCTTACCTGGCCTTTCTCAGGATCTCTTGAGAACAGAAAAGCTGAAGCTATAGCTTAGTGGTGGAGTTGTTGTTTAGTATTCCCAGGCCTCGGGCTTGATTCCAAGCATTACACCTGCACACACACATACTACACGCACACACATACACACTACACACATACTACACACACTACACACATACACTACACGCACACATACACTACACACACTTACACATACATACTCCACATACACACTTACATATACATACATTCTCACTTGTACAAATATACACACATACACATTCATATACATACTCACATACACATACACACACTCACACTCAGATACTCATTCACACATACTCACATACACACACTCACACACACATGCCCATACACAGTAATATATACACACACGCTCACATACATACACTCACAGATATACTCACATTCACACACACATATACATACACACTCATATACACGACATTCACATACATACACACTCACACATGCACTTACATACATACACACATATACACTCACATACACATTCACACACACACACACACACACACACACACACACACACACACACACACGTCTGTCTTATCCAGTAGGCCCTAACTAGTCACACACAGGAACTGGGGATCTAATGGGAATTAATATAGCTGAGCACTTTCATATTTTATTTTACTTTATTTTATTTAGGGGATGGAGAGATGGCTCAGTGGTTAAGATTATTTGTTGGTCTTGCAGAGATCCTAGGTTTGGTTTCTAGCTGTAACATAGTGGCTCACAACTGTTTGCAACTCCAGCCCTAGCAAACTAGTGATACACATAAAATAGTAAAATAAGTAAATCTAAAAAAATTAGTAGCCAGGCAGTGGTGGTGCTTTGCTTTTTTTTTTTTAGACAGAGTTTCCTCTGGGTAGCCTTGGTTATCCAGGAACTTGCTCTGTAGACCAGGCTAACCTCAAGCTCACAGAGATTTACCTGCCTTTGCCTTTCTAGTGCTGGGATTAAAGGCGTGGACCACCACTGCCCAAGTTTTTTGATAGACAAGATTTTTTGTTTTTTGTTTTGTTTTGTTTTCAAGACAGGTGTCTTAGTCAGGGTTTCTATTCCTGCACAAATGTTATGACCAAAAGGCAAATCGGGGAGGAAAGGGTTTATTTAGCTTACTTCCATATTGCTGTTCATCACCAGAAGAAGTCAGGACTAGAACTCAAGCAGGTCAGGAAGCAGGAGCTGATGCAGAGGCCATGGAGAAAGATGTTCCTTACTGGCTTGCTTCCCCTGGCTTGCTCAGGCTGCTCTCTTATAGAACCCAAGACCTCCAGCCCAGGGATGGCACCACCCACAAGGGGCCCTACCCCCTTGATCACTAATTGAGAAAATGCCCCACAGCTGGACCTCATGGAGGCATTTCCCCAACTGAAGCTCCCTTCTCTGTGATAACTCTAGCCTGTGTCAAGTTGACACACAAAACCAGCCAGTAGTACAACAGGGTTTTTCTGTGTAGCCATGGCTGTCCTCGAAATTACTCTGTAGACCAGGCTGACCTCGAACTCAGAAATCCGGCTGCCTCTGCCTCCCAAGTGCTGGGACTAAAGGCGTGTGCCACCACTGCCTGGTTTGAGAAAGTTAATTTAAAGGAGAAAGGCGGGGCTGGCGAGATGGCTCAATGGGTAAGAGCACTGACTGCTCTTCCAAAGATCCTGAGTTCGGATCC
>NW_022196900.1:7457017-7458441 GCF_008632895.1 Mastomys coucha
ATATATATATTCCTGCTATTATATTTGGCTTCAGCCAAATATAATAGCAGGAAAGGCTATCAGGGGAACCAGGAAGTAAAAAGAAAGAGAGGAGGGTACCTGAGGCAAGATAGGCTCTTCCAGGGCTCGCCCAGGTGACCAACTTCCTCTGACTAGGCCTCACCTCATAATGTTTCTGCCCAAAACTTCTGTCACCTGGAACCCAAACCTTTAGTGAAACAATTCCCATCCAAACTGCAACAATCCCAGCCCAAGTTCCCAGGTGGCCGCCATATGGAAGCCCGCAGCTGGAAGTCCATTTTGTATCCCTAGAATCTGTCATTTCTTCCTCCTATTGTCCTCCTGTCAGTCTTTACCTCTTCTTGCCTCTTCCCTTCCACTTGGCACACTGGAGACCTTAGCTCCTGGCATTGGCTCTCTTTCCTGGTTATTGATTCATCTATGATGAAATCATAGTAAGACCCAGGAACTGTCTTCCCCTGGACTCGGCCTGGCTACCTCCCTACCTGGGCAAGTGTGGGCTTCAATGGCGTCCTGCCCCAGCCTTCTGTCCTGCCAGGCTTAGACCTTTAATAGAACTTACTGCACATTCTTTCTGGATCCTTTGGCCAACCAGTTAGCAAACTGGGATTGTATCTGGTGTTTTCTCTACCTGGTCACAGAAGTTAATAGTTATGATGGAGAAGTGAGACTACTGGGACTCTGATAGAGTGTGTGTGTGCGCGCACGTGCGTGAGTGTGCCTGCCTGCCTGCCTGTGTGCAAGCTTTTTCTGTCATGAACCTTGATTTATATAAACTAGCAATGATGAGTGATGGGTAGACAGATTACAATGGTAGAGAGAAAAGATGAATTCAGGTTACAAAAGTTTATCTGCAAGCAGAGAACTGGAGCAGGCTTAAAAGGATGATACAGAAGGACAACAAACGACGGATCCCGTTTTGTGACCTAAATAGCCAGCTGCTTAAGTGGCAATATATGATTTCAAATGTTTGTGGTGGTTTCAGCTGATCATGAGCAGGAAAGTGAAGGTACTCCTGAGAAACTTCAGTAGAGGTGTAACTGGAGTCCTGGTTTCTGCAGTGGGTAGAACGGGGATAGATGGTTCTCAGAGTCAGAGAGCGAGAGAGCAAGAGAGTGAGAGAGAGTATACTGACTGGTTTTGTGTCACCTTGACACAAACTGCAGTTGTCACAGAGAAAGGAGCTTCAGTTGAGGAAATGCCTCCGTGAGATCCAACTGTAAGGCATTTTCTCAATTAGTGATCAAGAGGCCCCTTGTGGGTGGTGCCATCCCTGGGCTGGAAGTCTTGGGTTCTATAAGAGAGCAGGCTGAGTAAGCCTGGGGAAGCAAACCAGTAAGGAAAATCTCTCCAAGGCCTCTGCATCAGCTCCTATCTCCAGGTTCCTATCCTGTATGAGTTTC
>NW_022196900.1:7459437-7487240 GCF_008632895.1 Mastomys coucha
TCTCTGTATAGCCCTGGCTGTCCTGGAATTCACTCTGTAGACCAGGCTGGCCTCAAACTCAGAGATCCCCCTGCCTCTGCCTCCCAAGTGGTGAGATTAAAGGTGTGCGCCACCACTGCCCAGCTGAGTAAAGACTCTTTACAGGGCTGTTGCTGTTTTGATTGTGAAGATTCTGTGGTTCTGGTTAGATGGGGCTGAAGAATCAGCTGTGATTAACAAGATACTAGAACTACTAAAGCAAAACCTTTGCATTACTGGGATTATTGATGCTGGTTAGCTGGAGCTAAGAAATTAGTGGCGATTAAGAAGAGACCAGTGGGGCTGGAGAGATGGCTCAGCCTTTAAAGGCTAGGCTCACAACCAAAAATATAAGAAGAGACCAGTAGGGGCTGGTGAGATGGCTCGGCGAGTAGGAGCACCAACTGCTCTTCCAGAGTCCTGAGTTCAAATCTCAGCAACCACGTGGTGGCTCACAATCATCCATAATGAGATCTGAAGCCCTCTTCTGGTGTGTCTGAAGACAGCTACAGTGTACTTACATATAACAATAAATAAATCTAGCTGGGCAGTGGTGGTGCACGTCTTTAATCCCAGCACTTGGGAGGCAGAGGCAGGTGGATTTCTGAGTTTGAGGCCAGCCTGGTCAACAGAGTGAGTTCCAGGACAGCCAGGGCTATACAGAGAAACCCTGTCTCGAAAAACCAAAAAAAAAAAAAAAAAAAAAACCAATCTTTTGGCCAGAACAAGCAGGGATGGAGCGAGTGGGGCCGACTGGGGCCAACTGGAGTGAGCAGAGGTCCTAAAAGTCAATTCCCAACAACCAGATGAAGGCTCACAACTATCTGTACAGCTACAGTGTGCACTCATATACATAAAATAAATAAATAAATCTTAAAAAGAAAAAAGAAGAGACCAGCATCATTAAGGTGACATCTTCTGGGAAGTGTGTTCTGAGAGCACAAAGAGGCTGTGTTCCAGAGATAGCCAAGGTTGTACCTTGTGCTGCAGCAGGAGTTGGTAATGTGTAAGAGTCACCCAGGTGGTACTGGTTGTGAAGGCATGAAGGGGTCATGAAGATCAGCTGAGGCTTGGCACTGTGAGAGGCCATGAAAGGCCATTGGTGAAAATGCAGCCTCAGTGGCAATTGATGGCCCGGGACTGAAGAGGTCATGCAAAGGAGTTGAGGCTTGGCACCATGAAGAGAGCCTGTGAGAGGCTATTGGTGAAGCCTAGTTACAGCGGAAGATGGCATTGTTTTGGAGATGCCAATATCATGAATGACTACCAAGAACAGCAGCAGTAGTGGAGTACAGGTATCTGGAGCCTAGAAGACAAGGTGTGTGCACAAAGGGCAGAGCTGGAGAAGTGACCCAAGCCCTTGGAAGAATCCAGAGATTGTGAGTGGATCCCAGACATTGGATGGTTAGAGTTTGATTTTGCTTTTGATTATGATTGTGTCCTGATATTTTTCCCTCTTGAAGGAAGAAAGCATTTTAGTGGAGCTCACAGTTAAGAGACATTGAATTTTAAAAGATATTAGACATTTTAAAGAGATGGAACTTTTAATATGTAAAGACTGTGGGACTTTTAAAGTTATTTAGATCTTGGGGATTAATAAGAAAGTAAGGGTTGAGGCTTAATAGTGATGTGTTTGTGTATCAAGTTGACAAGGGGTCCATTGTACTGGCTGGTTTTGTGTCAACTTGACACAAGCTGGAGTTATCACAGAGAAAGGAGCTTCAGTTGAGGAAATGCCTCCGTGAGATCCAACTGTAAGGCATTTTCTCAATTAGTGATCAAGAGGCCCCTTGTGGGTGGTGCCATCCCTGGGCTGGAAGTCTTGGGTTCTTGAGCAAGCCTGGGGAAGCAAACCGGTAAGGAAAATCTCTCCAAGGCCTCTGCATCAGCTCCTATCTCCAGGTTCCTATCCTGTATGAGTTTCAGTCCTGACTTCATTTGTTGATGAACAGCAACATGGAAGTGTAAGCTAAATAAACCCTTTCCTCCCCAACTTTCTTCTTGGTCGTGATGTTTGTACAGGAATAGAAACCCTGAGTAAGAAAGACAAAGAGAGGGATAAGGAGAGGGACAGGGAGAGGTAATAGAGGAATGAACTGGACATGAGAGTGTTCACTTATAATCCTAGCATTTGGGAGGCAGATTCGGGCTGACCTCTGTGAATTCAAGTCCAGACTGCAGCTGGTCTACCCTGTGAGACCCTGTCTAAAAGACAAAAGAAAAGAAAAAAAGAAACGAATTGACAAACTGATAGAGGGGACTGATCGTGACTATCAGAAGATCTGTGACAAGTGCACAGAGCTCAGGACAGGGCCCGTGTCCTCTGAAGTACAGTCGCAACAACTGAGAGAACCTGATCTAACTTGAGCTAAATTCCTGGGAGATATTTCTAAGGGTCAGAGCTGTGACTTCTGGTGGCCTAACCTAAAGAAAGAGAATGTTTGTCGTTGAGTGACAGTGCATGCCCTACCTCCAGCCCCCTCTGGCATGAACTGTCTCCATAGTGATGGGCAGCTCCTTCCAAGTGAGCAGGCCTCTGCACTTGTTGACCTCGTTTAGTTTACAGGTGCCACATTCTCAGACTCGTCTCCTTCCAGCTCAGCACGCTCATTAAAACAGCCTTGGCTCCTTGCGTGTGGAAACAGGTTTCAAGCACAGAGCCCTGAGCATCAGGCAGGATGGCAACATAATTTTAGCTCCTGAGCAAAATGACTCTCACAATAGCGTCAGTACAGTGTGCGCATTAACATTTGAATACACTGCATAATAAGCATGCTAATTATAGAAGAGAAGACTACTTGAAGAATAAAATGAGCTGTGATCATTAGAAAAGAAAGGGGCAGCAACTAGTGGCATGGGCTGTCGCCGGACAGCATTCCAAGGGACAAGATGACCCTCGTCCCAAGGAAGAGGGAGTCATTGTGATTATAATAATTGAACTGATAGTGATATATTGATAAGAATCTTTTTGAAAATAAGCATATGATACAGTTAAACACATTCAGTGTTGTTACCATTATGAATGTGGAGAGAGAATGAGAGGGAGAGAGAGAGAGAGAGAGAGAGAGAGGGAGAGAGAGAGAAGTGTTTCCAGGCTTGGTGAGGCAAGCCTGTAATTCCAGCTACTTGAAAGGCTGAGGCAGGAGGATCACAAGGTCAATACCGACCCATGCTACAAAGTGAGCTTAAATCCAGAATGGGAATTTTGTGAGACACTGTCTCAAAATGAAAAGTAAAAAAGCAACTAACTGGGGATGTATATGCGAGGCTCTAAATCCAATCCCCAGTCACATACACATACACACACTCATATGTGCCCCCCCACACACATACACACTCATATGTGTACACACATACATACAGATATATATACACACTTATGTGTGCACGCACATACATAAACATGTATACACACTAACACACATATATACATACACATGCCTGGGCACACACACATATGCATGCACACACACACAGATATGTTTTGTTTTGTTTTGTTTTGTTTTTGAGACAGGGTTTTTCTGTATAGCCCTGGCTGTCCTGGAATTCACTCTGTAGACCAGGCTGGCCTCGAACTCAGAGATCCACCTGCCTCTGCCTCCCAAGTGCTGGGATTAATGGCGTGTGCCACCACAGCCCATACACATAGATATGTCATTTGGTTGTTCATTAAAATTTTTTAAGATGAATTACATTTTCATTTATGTGTAGGTGTGTGCCTGTGTATGTTTATACACACATGTGTATATGTATCCAGAGGCCAGAAGAGGAAATGGATTCTCCCGGAGCTGGATGGAGTTACAGGTGGTGGTGAGCCATCTCTCTCCAGCCTTCCTTTGAGCAATTTAGAATATGAGCCATTATTATTACAGTATTCACTTCAACGTTGTAGAAATGGCTACAAGAAGCTTCATCGGAGGTGACAAGTTAGGTTGAAGAACTTTCAGGTAGACCCCAGGGACATGAGAAGCTTGGAATGAAGGTGAGAACCAGTTGCTGGAGCTGGAGCTGGGGAGATGGCTCAGCCAGTGAAGTACCTGTCACACCAGCATGAGGGCATTCACCCCAGCACTGTGTAAAAAGCCAGGCTCCTCCATCAGCCTTGCCAGCTTCAAGCACACCAAGCAGATGAGTGACCTCAAGCTGCCAATCTCTACTGTGCTGATGTCCTATCTGCAGACCTCAGCCTATGACACCCCTGGTGACATCACCCAGAGGGGTTGGATTCCACATTCCTACGGCCTTCCCTCTTACCTGGCCTTTGACTGCCTCCATCTCTTACCCCTGGCAGCTGTCCACTAGAGTGGTGGTCTCTGGGCTCCCAGCTGAATGGAGAGGAACTAGTCCTTTCTTCGGGGGTCGGACTTCTGCTGTGGTAGTGTGGTTCACACTGTTGAAATCAATTGCAAATAAGATTTTCTTCTCTTGAAAAAAAATAAATAGCTGGGGCAGACAGCAGCACACACCTTTAATCCTAGCACTTGGGAGGCAGAGGCAGGCAGATCTCTGTGAGTTTGAGGCCAGCCTGATCTATAGAGTGAGTTACTAGGCCAGCTAGAGCTGCATAGTGAATGCAGCATAGAGCTGCATTTTACTACTTAAAAATAAGTAAGTAAGGGGCTGGATAGATGGCTCAGTAGTTAAGAGCACTGACTGCTCTCCAAGAGGTCCTGAGTTCAATTCCCAGCAACCACATGGTGGTTCACAACCATCTGTAATGGGATCCAATGCCCTCTTCTGGTATGTCTGAAGACATCTACAATGTACTCGTATACATAAAATAAATGAATAAAACTTCTTTTAAAAAGTAAGTAAATAAATAAGAAAAAAGAAAAAAGTTTTAAAAAGAGGAAAAATTAATTATAAAAATAAAAACAAACCAAGATACTACTCAGGAGTAACATGCAGAAATGCAAGCATACTTATACAAGCTGGAGCACACACACACACACACACACACACACACACACAAACTGGAGCTGACTGTCTTGAGTGACCTATGCAGAGAGTACTCAAAATAGAATCTGTATACTTCTTAGAGATCTTTTTTCAACATATTTTTTAAAGATTTATTTGTTATGTATACAGAAGAGGGCACCAGATCTCATTACAGATGGTTGTGAGCCAGCCACCATGTGGTTGCTGGGAACTGAACTCAGGATTTCTGGAAGAATAGCTAGTGCTCTTAACCTCTGAGCCATCTCTCTAGCCCTCAACATAATTTTTATAGTAGTATCAAAGGATCTGGGAGCGTAACTCAATAGTGGATGTTTGCCTGTTTGCACAAAGCTCTGGCTTCCATTTCTAGTTTATTTTAAGATTATTTTATTCTACATATATATTTTTGCAAGCATGTATGTATGAACACCACTTGTGTGCCCTGTGCTTGTGGAGGTCAGAAAAAGACATCAGATCCTCTGGTACTGGAATCATGAATGGTAGCGAGTCACCATGTGGATGCTAAGAACTGAACCTGGGTCATCTATAAGAGAGAGCAGCCAGAGCTTTTAACCACTGAGCCATCTCTCCAGCTCTGGCTTCCATTTCTAGAACCTCCCATGCACACACAACTAAGATGTTATTTAAAGCCCGGTGTGCTGACCCACACTAATAATCTTAGAGGTAGGATCTCTAGTTTGATACCAATCTGAGCTATTTTGTCTAACTTTTCCTGGGGAGACTGTGAACAAACATGTCTGTTTACCAGACAGGAGACCAACAACAGACCTAGGAAAGGATCCCACCCCAGCCAAGCTTGAGGAACTCCTTAATGGATTAAAGGTTTCCTTATGTTGTGGACAGGGTTGTTCAGGAATAAGATAGCAGTAGGGTTGCACATAGGGAAGGTGTTGTGTATTCTGAGGGTTTGCCCATCCTGGAAGTTGTCTTAGCAACTCTTCCCACAGCTACACTTCTGAAAGTAGTAGCTCGAAGCACCCACCTGACCAAGCTTGGTGGCACACATCTATACTCCCAGCACTGAGGTTGATTTAGGCAGGGAGGTAACTAGTCAGAGGCCAGGTAGGGCTATCTAATGAAACTGCAGCAAAGAAAACAAAGCAGAAAAAAAACATCCCAGCCTGACCCACTGGGCCAAGAGAATCTTGAGTTCAAGAATTTGAAGCCAGCATGGGCTAAAAAGCAAGGCCCTATTTTAAAAAGTAATACAAATATGGCATACTGGACTGGACGTGGTGGTATATGCCTTTAATCCCAGCACTTGGGAGGTAGAGGAAGGCAAACTCTCTGAGTTTGAGACCAGTCTGTTCTACAAAGAGTTCCAGGACAGCCAGGGCTACACAGAGAAACCCTGTCTCGAAAAACCAAAATAACAACAATAACAGCAACAACAACAACAACAACAACAATAATAATAGAGGTATGGCACAAACCTCTCAACACTCTCCAGGTAGAGGGAGGAAGATCAGAAATTCAAGGCTTCTGGTATGCAGTGAGTTAGCCTGGGTTATATGAGACCTTGTCTACAGCTACATTGTATGAACCAGTGACATGACTTAGTGTGTAAGGGGACCTGAAGTCAACGCTGTCACCCTGAGTTCAATCCCTGGACCCACTCAGTGGAAGGAGAAAAATGACTCCTACAAATTGTCCTCTGACTACTGTACACATGTCACAGACATGTCACAGCATGCGTATGTCACACATACACACAAAATAAACAAATGTAATAAAAATGTTTAAAGAATTAAATACACAGGCTGGTGAGATGGCTCAATGGTTAAGAGCACTGATTGCTCTTCCAAAGGTCCTGAGTTCAAATCCCAGCAACCACATGGTGGCTCACAACCAGAGGGAGATCTGACTCCCTCTTCTGGAGAGGCTGAAGACAGCTACAGTGTAATTACATACAATAAATAAATCTTTAAAAAAAAATAATTAAGTATACAACCAGGCATGGTGTGTGCATTTAATCCCGGAGGCAGATCTCTGAGTTCAAGACCAACCTGACTTGCATAGTGACTTCTAGGCCAGCCAAGCTACACAGAGAGACCCTCTATCAAAAAATAAAACAATAACAACAATACAAAAGAATTAAATAGGGGGCTGGTGAGATGGCTCAGCGGGTAAGAGCACTGACTGTTCTTCCTAAGGTCCTGAGTTCGGATCCCAGCAACCACATGGTGGCTCACAACCACCCGTAAAGAGATCTGACGCCCTCTTCTGGTGTGTCTGAATTCAGCTACAGTGAATTACGCTGGAGCAAGCGGGGCTGGAGAGCAGCAACACATGATGGCTCACAGCCACCTGAACAGCTACAGTGTACTCATACACGTAAAATAAATAAAATAAAATAAAAGAATTAAATATATGTATAGTAAAATTAATTCATTAAGACCAGTCAGATGGCTTGGCAGGTAAAGGCATTTGCCAGGCAAGCCTGACCACCACATTTCGGTCTCTGAAACACACACAGTACGTTGAGAGAACAGAAATTTAAAATTTAATCCCATGATATTTTAATGTTAGCAACCAACTTCTAATATCCTTAATAAGTTTTATTTATTTTCTTTCCTAGTTATCTGTGTGTATGTGTTTATGCCACATGTTTTTGGTGCCTTTGGAGAATCTACCAGATCTCCTGAGGTTGGAGTTCTAGGCAATTATGATCTGGTCAGTCTGGGTTTTGGAACATCACATAGGTGGGGTTCTACTGTGCCTTCCCTCCAGCCTCTACATTTAAATCTCATAAAACACTAGGAGGCCCCAAGAAGATATGTTCCACAACTGTTCTGAAAACCAGCAACTGGTGGCCATGGCCAGAGAGCACCAGTGTATTTTGAAATCCTCCAGAGCAAACCTAGAATGAATACTTTCAGGGAGTAAAGATTTCAGCTCTGGGGCTACAGATGGCTCCGCAATTCAGAGGACTGACTGCTTCGGCAGGACTAGTTTCCTTCCCAGCATCCTTAGGTGTAGAGGTGAGGGAGGGGCTCCCAGCCACCTGTAACTCCAGGGAGGGAGGGTGTGGATCTGATGTCTTTGGCTTCTAAGGGCACCTCCACACACGTGCATAGGTTAAAAATAAACCTTTATTAGCCGGGCACCTTTAATCCCAGCACTTGGGAGGCAGAGGCAGGCAGATTTCTGAGTTTGAGGCCAGCCTGGTCTATAGAGTTAGGTCCAGGACAGCCAGGGCTACACAGAGAAACCCTGTCTTGGAAAAAAAAAAATTTCAGCCCTGTAGCAGGGATGTAGCTCAGTGGTAAGCTTTGTGTTTAACATGTAAGCCATGCTGGGTTCAGTCTCCAAGGAATAAGAAAATTCAAGTCCACTTCAGGAACAGTTTACTTCCTAATGCTCTGAGTGATACAAAAATGAATGAAGTCTGTAGCCGTGGCAATTGGGAGGTGGAGGCAGGAGGGTCAAAGTTCAAGATCAGCCTCTACTACATAGAGAGTTTAAGGCCAGTCTGAACTTCAGGAGATCCTATCCAAAGGAAACAGCTGGGGAGGCAGCTCAGTGAAAGGGTGCTTGCCTCTTCTGCTTGAGATCGCAGGTCCAACCCCCAGCTCCAGCAAGTAAATAAAGGAGAGGAGGAGGAAATGGGAGAAAGGAAAGAAGGACTGGAGGAAGGAAAGAAGAGGAATCTGAGGGAAGGCCTTGAAATGTGAGCTGTGTGACTTTTGAGATACTATTCACTGAGCTCCACAGACATGTGCTGTGTGTCCATCGCCAGCAGCCCAGGCTCCCATTACGTGGTTATCAGCAGCAGACAGCCCCAAAGTCGCACCCGTGCCCACCTGAAATCCTCCCTGCGCACAGCTTATCACTTTCAAGTACTTACTTAGCAGCACATCAGAGAAAAGATGGCGGAAATATAATCCTCTCCTTCATTGCCTTGCTAGCTCTTGTTTGAAATGTAAAATGCCACGGGCAGACCATTTCTGGCTACTGACAAGGTCTCCGATGGCCTCTGATGATCAGGAGTTACCACCAGATCCCAGCATGTCTGAGCAGGAAGTCTAGATGACCCCACTATTGTACCGGCTCTGCTGAAAGAGATGCTAAGGGGAACGACCCATCTAAGATACACACCACCCTGCACTGGGCATCTGTCCCTCTGTTCCTGCGGTACAGTCTTCCCCCTGAGATCCAAGGATTCCCCCACCCTTTCTTCTGTTTACTGAACATCAATAATTTCCTGCCATTCAGCTATCTCAAAGTGGGAGGAGTTGTTGGCCAGAAAGCCAAATCAGGGGTGAAAAGCGCACAAGGCTCCGCTCACACAGAGGATCCAAACTTGATTTCGCAAATGTGCCTGTAATTCAAGCTGCAGGGGATCTGACACCCTCCTGAGCATCCAGGAACATCTGCAGGCACAACACGTGTGCCCGCATACGCTCGCGCACGCGCGCACACACACATAAGTCTTAACAAAAGATCTTAAAGGGGGGCACATAGGGCACTGCTCTGAGAACATGATGTCTGAAAATGTCTTTATCCTGTCCTTACTCTGGAATGAGAATCTCAGTACATTCACTGTATAAATTCTAAGACTAAAAAAAAAAAAAAAAAAAAAAAAAAGTTAGGTCTCAAACCTGGGACAAATGGCTAACCTAGTGCTGGCTGCCACACCTGGCCCCCTACCCTCAACTTCTCCAGCCCAGGGGTTTCGCTGCTTTGCCTCAGTTGCCCTTCCCTATATAATCCAGCCTTTATGATTATCGGGCCCTTTCACCCCACCCTTAACTCTCCTGGCTCTCCCTCTCACATGGCCCTGCTCAGAGATAGGTTCACTCTGGCCTGTCCCAGATGTCCCTGCCTCTGGCTATGCTCTCCCACGTGTCTACCATAAACCTTTGCCAATACACCCAGGAGAAGTCATGGCCTTCCTCGTTGTTTTCCATTCCCTCGCATTCCTCAGACTACTGCCGCTAAGAATTTCCCACTGCCTTCTAGTTTTAAATATTTCACTGAGGAGTTCTAAGTCACTGATTTCATTTTTCTTTTTGATCAGTTTATTTATTCACTTTCCATGACTGTAGAGGCCCCTCCACCCCTCCACCATCGGCAGTCTCTCTCTGACTCTCTGTTCTTCAGTCCTTTTAGCACATCTGAGATTTCATAGCGTTCCTTGTGGGACTTTCCATCTGGAATTCCAAAGGAACTGTGCTATAGTACTTCTCAATGGTTAAGTCCTTACAGATAGTTGTTAAAAAATATGAGTGTGTATGCTTCCCTCAATGAAAATAGCAGCTGGCTTCCTGATCGCCCTTTGATGGCTGCTGTTAATTGTCAGCTTGACACTATCTAGAGGCTCCGGGAGGGAAGGGCCTCTCGCTGAGGAACTGCCTAGCTATGGTTGGCCTGTGGCATGCCCTTGAGGAACTTTCTTAATTGGTTCAACTGAGGCGGGAAGACACACCTTGAGTGTAGGCACTCTGCTCTCTCATGGGTAGGACTAGTTTCTTTAAGCTGCTGCCTCAACTTCCCCAAATGTCAGGGGACCTGGAATCCTGAGCTATGGAATAAGCCATCTCTCTTAAGGTGGCTCTTGTCAGGGTGTTTTATGATAGCAGGAAAAAAGAGACCAGGCATATACCAGCGATACCCATGAACCTCTACGATTGTCTGGTTCCCACAAACTTCTCTTTCCCCTCTGTAGAGCCTCCCTTTAAATGTGAGGGCAATAGACACTCAGGAAAGACAGAGGTCGGAGTTGTGTGCTATTAGCAAGCAACTTGAAGAAAGCAGAGACAAGTCAGAGATTGAAGAAACTGTGGTGACTGAGAGAGGGCTCAGCGGCTAAGAGCACTGTCTGCTTATCCTGAGTTCAATTCCCAGCAACCACATGATGGCTCATAACCACATACAACAAGATCTGATGACCTGTTCTGGCCTGCAGGCATACTCACAAGCTGAACACTGTATACCTAATAAATAAATAAATTCTTTTTAAAAAATTAAAAATAAGCTGGGCGTTGGTGGCGCACGCCTTTAGTCCCAGCACTTGGGAGGCAGAGACAGGCGGATTTCTGAGTTCGAGGCCAGCGTGGTCTACAGAGTGAATTCCAGGACAGCCAGGGCTACACAGAGAAACCCTGCCTCAAAAAAAAAAAAAAACAAACAAACAAACAAAAAAAAAAGTTAACAGAGTGGCTTGAGAGAGAGTTCAGCAGTTCAGAGATCTCAGCTCACAATTGTGGGCAACTCTAGTTGCAGTGTATTCCATATCCTCTCTGGCCTCCATGGGCACCAGGCATACAGGTGGTACACAGACATACATGCAGACAAAACACAGGTATGAGGTAAAAATTTGTAAAAAATGAAAAGATAATAAACTTAGTAAAACTAAAAAAAAAAAACTTTTAAATGCTGACAGATTTTATACTAGTGGAATATCAGGATATGCCATAAAAATTGGGCATTAGAGGCTCTTGAAAATTAAAAATATGGTCAGTAAGATTAAGACAAATTTAGTTATCTTAAATCAGTTCCTCCTCCAGGAAAGAACCCTCTAATTTCCCTCCTCCGGAGACTAGCTATTAACATTCTGGAGCTAAGCAGGGCAAAGGGAGCTGGGAGAGCCATCACCTGGGATGTGAACTTCCACCCATTTCCCTCCCTCCGTTTATCTTCCTCTTTCTCAAACCCTGGTTAGTCAGATATTGGGCCTCCTGGGCCAATCTCTAAATTATATATATACAAATACAATGATCATATATTTAAATACATAAATAACATTTAAACATGAATAATATACAGCTCTGTGTAACACATGTGAACATAAATGTGTAATTTATATAATTTGCATGTGTATGCGTATAATATAATAATATATAACATACATACATAAAAACCACATTTCCATTAGAATGTCTCTATCTTTTTCTGATACTTTCTGGAAATTTTTCCTCAAATTTATCTAAGTCTTTGCAGGAATTTGGAAAGACGTGGAGAGCAGCATGTCATTGGCTTAGTGTGTGTGTGAATGTGTGTGTGTGTGCACGCGCACGTATGAGTGAGTGTGTAACTGAACACAGACCTTTGTGGTTTGGCATGCTCGGTAAGTGCTATACCACCAAGCCATGTCCTTAGCTGTCTTTTTTTCTCTCTCTCTTTCTTCCTTCCTTCCTCCCTCCCTGGGTCCCTCCTCTCTCTCTGTCTCTGTCTCTGTCTCTGTCTCTGTCTCTCTTTCTTCCTCTCTTTCTCTCTTTTTCTTTCTTTCTTTCTTTCTTTCTTTCTTTCTTTCTTTCTTTCTTTCTTTCTTTCTTTCTTGGTATGCCAGCCTCTGTTTCCTGAGTGCTGAGATTAAAGGCATGCTCCACTACAACCAAGCCTTCTTTTTCATGTTTTATTTTTGAGACAGGCCTTAAATTCACCTTTCAAACCCAAGACCAGTGACTGAGGTACCTATTTAACATATCAAAGCAGACCTGGCCTCCAGGTTCTCCCAGCACTCCAGTCCTAACCTATTACCAGGCACAGCACCCTCTACCCAGAACTCTCCAGCCCAGGGGCTGAGCTGCCCCTCCCCCAGAGGCTCTTCCCTATACAATCCAGCCATTTTGGTTATCCACCTCCTTCTGTACCTTTGGCTTCCTGGCGGCCGTACTTGGTTTCCTCTTCTCCCTTCCCTTCCCCCCTTCTCCTCTTATGGTTTATGGGCATGTCCATTCTGTACTCTCCCAGATGTGTCTGCCTCTGGCTATGCGTTACCGCACATCTATAATAAACGTTCCCCTCCACCATACCTAGGAGCGGTCATGGCCTTTCCTTTCCTTTTTATTTCTGTCTCATTCATGATACTCCTGCCTCAGCCTCCTGGGTAGCTAAGGTTCCAGGCATGTGCCACCAGGGCCAGCTAGCTCTGTTTTGGGTTTTGCTGTTGTCTTATATGTACAGGTGGCATTTGTGCTTGTACGTATGCTCTTGTGTGCCTGTGTACATGTATGCATGTGCATGTGTGTTTTCGTACAAGCGGGGGAAGCAGTCCTCACATCTGCCTGGCATTTACATATGTGTTGGGGATCTGAATCTAGTTCCTCATGCTTGCAGGGCAAACACTTTATTCACTAAATCATCTCCCAGACAGTTTTATTTTGTTTTTGGTTGATTGATTTTTGTCCCCCTCTGCCAACTGGGTTCCAGAGAGTGAGTGCAGGTCATCAGGCTCAAGAGCAAGCATCTTAACTCACCATGCCATCTTTCTGACCCCTTGTTTTCTCTGTGGTTGGTCCTGGCTGGCCTGGTACTCACTGTGTAGCCCAGACTTGTGGCAATCCTACTAGCTCAGCCTTCTAAGTGCTGGCTAAGCCGCCCTATGATCATTAGCCAGGAACCTTCTTGATATTACCCAGGAACCTTTTTGATTGTCTACGGTGAGGCTGGCTGAACAAGATTTGTAAGTGAGCTATGAAATGGTTGAGTTTACAAAAAAAGCATTAAGCACTGAGGAGCTGGCTTAGCTGTTAAGAGCAGTCTTCCTGAGGACCATGGTTCAATTCCCAGCACCCATATGGCAGCACACAACTGTCTGTAGTTCCAGTTCCAGGGGATCTGACATCCTCACACAGACATACATACATATATGCATACAAAACACCAATGTATATAAAAGTAAATTTAAATTGGGCAGTGGTGGTACATCCCAGCACTTGGGAGGCAGAAGCGGGCAGATTTCTGAGTTTCAAGGCCAGCCTGGTCTACAGAGTGAGTTCCAGAACAGCCAGGGCTACACAGAGAAACCCTGTCTCAAAAACAAAACAAAACAAAACAAACAAACAAAAAAAAGTAATGAGGGTGATGTTGACATGGAGCAGTGGTAACATTGTACATTTTAAAGGGCATACAACTTTCACCCCCATGGGGGCCTTCTAGGATCTGGTATCTCTCTGCACCCAATGTCCAGAGACTAAAGTTCTGCCTTTCCCCACTTTTCCCATTTCCTAAACTCTCAGAGTGGTACTAATAGACTATACCCAAAAAATCAAAGGAGCTGAAACCCAGGCCCCAAACTAGACCTAAGAGTAAATAAAAACAGATATGCTGCCAGCTGTGGACTCAGACCTGGGGAGGTAGAGGCAGGAGTTCAAGGCCATCCTCCGGCAGTTCCAAGCCAGCCTAGGATATGTGAAACCCTGTTTCTAAACAAACAAACAAACAAACAAACAAAGTCATACAAACAGAAAGAGGAGAAAAAATGGGTAGAAGTAGAGGAAGACTGCTTCTCAGGTAAAGGCTTTTGCATCCAAACCTCATGATCTTCACCCCTATGGGTAGCCCTCCCTCCTGCATTAGGTTGAGAAGGATCCTCAGAGAGTGATGCTGACAGCTGTTCTCACTGGAGAGTTCAGTAGCCAACAGGATTACTATGTCAACTGCATTTTAAGCAGACTTTGTACTATCTCTAGTCTCTAGAATAGACCAGGCAGGTTTTCCTGAGGGAAACTTCCCTGTCCTGTTGGTCTACACACATATTTGGATTACCTTTGGTTTTGTTTTCTTTTTTATTCTTCTCGCTCCTGCCCCGTTCTATCCAGCCCCAAGATTTATTTTTTTATTATTATATGTAAGTACACCATAGCTGTCTTCAGACACCCCAGAAGAGAGCATCCGATTCCATTACAGATGTTTGTGAGCTACCGTGTGGTTGTTGGGAATTGAACTCAAGACCTCCAGAACAGCAGTCAGTGCTCTTAACTGATGAGCCATCTCTCCAACCCCTAACAGGGTTTTGCTGTGTAGCCCTAGCTGTCTCTGGGGACCAGGCTGGCCTCAAACTCCGAGATCTGCCTGCCTGTGTTTCCCATGTGCTTGTATTAAAGGCCAGGATTTACTCTTAAGAAAGGGGACAGTGGTATGGTTTGGTTTTGTTCTTTACCAGAAAGTCTACAGCTAAACAATAATCTTTAGATAGTCGTCTATAAATGACCTTTCAGGTAGTAGACTCTGTCTCATCTTGACCCAGGGTCTGAATTGCGGCAAAGATCCCCATCTTCTGACCAGTGGTCAACATCTGCAGTTGCACACCTGATTCTCCAAGCTGCTGATTTTTTTTTTTTTTTTTTTTTTTTTTTTTTTTTTTTTTTTTTTTTTTTTTTGGTATTTTTGAGACAGGGTTTCTCTGTGTAGCTCTGGCTGTCCTGGAACTCACTCTGTAGACCAGGCTGGCCTTGAACTCAGAAATCCACCTGTCTCTGCCTCCCAAGTGCTGGGATTAAAGGCGTGCACCACCACTGCCCGGCTCAAGCAAGGGCCTTAATGAAACATGCAGAGGAGAAAGGCTGAGGGAAGACCCACACAGGTGGGTCTGTCTGTCACAGCAGTTTCCTCTTACTTCTTCCTTCTCAGTTTCACTCTATCCTGGAACACTCTGTATAGCTGAGGCTGTCATCACATTCACAGTGATGCCCCTGCCTCAGCTTTCCAAGTGCTGGGATTCTAGCTGTTAATCAAAGTGCTCACACCAAAGCTCTTTTCCTGCTGTAACTGATCAAACAAACAAGCAAACAAACAAAAAAAGGGAGAAAGAGAGGGGAGAAGTGAAGGAGGGAGGGAAAAGAAAGAGAAAAGTGGACCAGTTGTTTTCAAAAATACTTCCCCTAAATATCTGGGACCAGAGCTGCAAAAGTAGAGAAACAATAAGTTTCTTATTGTTAATTCAAGTTAGTTCAGGTTGCCTGTTCCAGTAAGGCTCAACCTGGGGAACTTCATTATCAGACCAGTTGAAACTGGTCTGTTGGGAAAATCTGGCTGTTATCTCCTCTCTCTCTCCAGGTTTCTAGGAAGATCAGATTGCAACTTTAGCTTGGCAACAGGCAAAAGTGTATGGCTCCACTTTTATTTTAAGTCTGGGCTATTGAGGTGCTGGACAAAGAAATGGCTTACTATAATGTTTACCTAATAACGCACCAGGTATGGTGGCACAAGCCTGTGACCCCCAACACTTAGGATGAAGGCAAGAAGATCATAATGAACACATAATGGTCATTCCCAGTTACATGGTGAGTTTGCAGCCTGGGCTAGAGGAAACCCTGACTTAAAAAAGAGAGAGGGACTGGAAAGATGACTCAGCTGTTCAAAGAGCTTCCTGCTCTTTCAGAAGACCAGAGGTTAGCACCCATGTTGGTTGGCTCACAATTGCCTATAATTAACTCCAGCTCTAGGGAGATCCAATACCTCTGGCCCACATACACACACCCACACATAGACATATATATACACACATAACTAAAAACAATGAAAATAAATCATTTGTGTGTGTGTGTGTGTGTGTGTGTGTGTGTGTGTGTGTGTGCTGGAAGAGCGACTGAAGAAGACACAATGACATCTAGCCTTTACATACATACACACACATACATACACACACATGCACAATTAAAATATATATCTTAAGGCAGGCTGTAGTGGCAAATGCCTTAAATCCCCCAGCACTGGGGAGACAGATAGATCTCAGTGTTTGGTATTGGACCCTGGGGCAAGAGGCTGAGGTGTATGTTTTACATATCAAAGCAGGCCTGGCTTCCAGGTTCTCCCAGAATCCCTCAGTTCCTTACCTGGCATAATCTATCCTCAGCCCTGAAAGTTCCAGCCCAGGGGGCTGACCTTCCCCCAGAGTCTCTTCCATATATGATCTAGACATTTTGGTCTCCCTGCCTTTCTCTGTCTCTTTGTCTCTCTGACTCTGTCTGTCTCTCTGTCTCTGTCTCTCCCCTGCTAGTCCTTTCTTCCCTCCTCTGACTCGCTTCCCCATGACTTCTCTGCACTCCTTCCTTTGGGCCAGTGAACTTGCCCAAGAGCAGCTTCCCAATAAACTTTCATTTAATATAATCTAATCTGGCTTGAATTGACTCACTTCACTGGTAGAAAAGTAACTTAACACTCTGTGAGTTCAAAGCCAGCTTGGTCTACATAGTGAGTTCCAGGACAGCTAGGACTTTGAGACCCTGTCACAAAAAATAGTAAAATAAATAAATAAAACATGTGCAAAGAGGGTATAGAGGCACATACATGTTCCCAGCCCTGAGGAGGTAGAGTCAGGAAGATCAAAAGCTCAAAGTCTACTTAGGAATTCAAAGCAAGCTTGAGAATTCAACTTTCTTTTCCTCTCTTGAATTAAAGAGAAGAAAAAAATAAAAACATCAAAAAATGTGAAAATTAATTAAGATAAGAAAGGTATATCATTGCAAACTTGACAACTGATAAATTTTTTAAAAATAATTATTTATTTTATGTCTATGAGTACACTATTGCTCTCTTCAGACACACCAGAGGAGGGCATTGGATCCCATTACAGATGGTTGTGAGCCACCATGTGGTTGCTGGGAATTGAACTCAGGACCTCTGGAAGAGCAAGCAGTGCCCTTAACCGCTGAGCCATCTCTCCAGCCCTTGATAACGTTTTTAATGGTTTTACTGAGATACAATCCATGTGCTGAGTTTGCCCTCCTGTAGTATATAAATCACTGTTAGTAGAATCAACACCACTACTAAGTTCCAGAATGTTCTATCACTTCCCACCTAAATAAGCCCCACAGTCTTTAGTCACTGTTCCCCCTAGCTCCTGGTACCTCGGATCTACCATCTGCTTCTACAGGTCTGCTTCTTTTGACTGTTCATATTAATAAATCATAATATATGGCTATTTATGCATTTTGTTTAACTCAGCGTGACCATTTCCAGGCTCCCCTAAGCTGCAGAGAATGTCAGTGCTTCACACCTTTTTGTGGCTGAGTAACATTCCATCTAATGGACACACCAATTCATGTAGGATTGGTTCTCTTTTACAGCCATGATGGCTAATGTTACTGTGAGTACTTGTGCACAAATTTGAGGTAGACACAGTTTTGTGTTCTTGAGTATACATTGGAATGAAATTTCTGGCTCATATAGTAATTCTATGCTTACAGTTTTGAGAGGCAGCCCGACTGTTTTACAAACAGAGCTCTATTTGACAGTTCCACGGGCCAGACACAAGGGTGTGGGGTTGGCACAGGTGTGGCACAGGGAAACTAGGGCCAACCTGAGTAAGGTGGGAAGACCCTGTCTCAAGATAAATCAGATAAAAAGGTCTAGGGGCACAGCTCATGGTAAGGAGAATGCTTGTGCCACATATTGCAGCTTCTGGGTTTTGACCCCGTAAGTAAAAATGCAAGAGGCCCGACCTAATTGAAAGGTTTGGGATTGTGACTACTGGGAGAGGTTTTATGAGATAAAGTCTCATGCAGACTGGGCTAGCCTCAGACTCTCTCTATAGCTTAGGATGACCCTGAATTTCTGAAACTCCAGCCTCTTTCTGTTCCCCTAGTGCTAGGATTTTGAGCTTGTTTCACCAAGCTGTTTTAGTTACTGTCTTTCCTTTCTCTGTTTTGATTGTTATTCACATCTATTAATTACATGATAATGGGCTACGTTGTAACATTTTCATTCACAGAGATAATATGTTTTTGTCATATTCATTTCTCATCGCCCTCTTATTCCCTGATTAAGGATGCTAGGTTTTTTGTTTTGTTTTGTTTACAAGCTCCTGGATGAGGGATTATTTATAATTATTTATAACCATCATGTGGTTGCTGGGATTTGAACTCAGAACCTTCGGAAGAGCAGTCAGTGATCTTAACAGCTGAGCCATCTCTTCAGCCCCAGCGTCTCCCCCCAGCCTTTTTTTTTTTTTTTTTTTTTTTTTTTTTTGAGACAGGGTTTTTCTGTATAGCCCTGGAACTTACTCTGTAGACCAGGCTGGCCTCAAACTCAAAAATTCGCCTGCTTCGGCCTCCCAAGTGCTAGGACTACCTGGCTAGCATCTCCCCTTTTAAGAGTTTGTCTAGCTGCTCAGTCACGAGGCCAAGAGATCACTCCTTGGGCAGGTAAATTAGTTCATCAAAAGCTATGCTAAGCCGGGTTGTGGTGGCACAGGCCTTTAATCCCAGCACTTGGGAGGCAGAGGCAGGCGGATTTCTGAGTTTGAGGCCAGCCTGGTCTACACAGAGTGAGTTCCAGGACAGCCAGGGCTACACAGAGAAACCCTGTCTCAAAAAAACAGAACAAAAAACAAACAAACAAAAAAAAAAAGCTATGCTAAAGAGACATGAGGAATAGTTATTGCTTTAATTGTTTTGTTTTGTTTTGGTTTTGGTTTTTTTGTTTTGTTTTTTATGAGACAGGGCTTCTCTGTGTACCCCTGGCTGTCCTAGGACTCAGTCTTCTGGGAAAAGTATTTCCAAGAATTCCTGCCCCTTGCTCAGTCCCCATAGAGCCAACCGGAGCTTCTAGATCTGCCTGCTAGGCTCTAAAACATCTAACCGATTCTCTTCTTTTCTTCTTTTGTTCTTCTCTTTCAGGTGCTGACCACAGCCTCTGGTGCTTTTGCTGATACATGAGGCTTCTCAGTTCATACACACACACACACACACACACACACACACACACACGCACACACACACACACACACACACACACCTGAGTACTGGGAATTCAAACTTGGATCCTCTAAGAAGAGCAGCCAGTGCTCCTAAAGCCCCGTTTTGTGTCTTACCTCCACTTAACTCAAAGGACATGGCTTTCCCCCATACTTTTCTTCATTCTTCTCCATTCAGCTGCCAAGATTTACAACTTGACTGCCCTGGGATTTTTTTATTAAACTCTAATAAAGTTGGCCTCAAGCTGCCATTTGAGTCTGTTCCTAAATTACTTTATTAGTGAGACTAAGTTCCCCCAGAAGGAAACCCGATTTCCCCAGTAACGTGCAGCAACAGAAGCAGTGACTAACACTCCCACCTCCGGGTGATGACATTACAGACATGCACCACCACCACTGTTAGCCGCGTGTGGTTTGCAGATCTAACCCAAGGCTTTGCGCATGCTTGGCAGGCACTATAGCAACAGGGCTACATTCAGCCCTCCATTTATTTGCTTGTTTGTTTTTGCAGTCCAGGACCCAGGGTCTCATGACAGGCAAGTGCTTTACCACTAAGCTACAAGTTACAACCTCAGCTTGAGTGCTCTGTCTCTCTCTCTCTCCCTCCCTCCCCTCCCCCACCTCCCAATCCTCACCCCCCAGCCCCCTTTCTGCTCACCCCGCCCCCAAGACAGGGTTTCTCTGTGTAGCCTTGGCTGTCCCAGAACTCACTCTGTAGACCAGCCTTGTCTCATTAAACTCATTTAGATGTGACTTCCTCTGCCTCCTAAGAGCTGGAACTAAAGGCATACAACACCAGGCCAGGCTCCTCTGCAATTTTTAACTTTTATTTCAAAACAAAGTCTCAAAAATAAAATAAAATAAAAAGTTTATTGTCGGGGCTGGAGGGATGGCTCAGTGGTTAAGAGCACTGACTGTTCTTCCAGAGGTCCTGAGTTCAAATCCGAACAACCACATGGTGGCTCACAACCATCCATAATGAGATCTGACGCCCTCTTCTGGTGCGTCTGAAGACAGCTACACTGTACTTATGTATAATAATAAATAAATCTTTTAAAAAAAAGTTTATTGTCAGCCTTGGAATTGTTTACTCTGTCTCAGCCTCCCTGACTGCTAGAGTACAGTCCCGTCTGTGTGCCTGCTGTGCTAGACTCTTACAAACTAACCTCCACTTTAGGCAAAGGTGGAAGGAAATCTTGAATGTTGTTAGCAGCAGTGTATGAAGATAGGACAGTTGTTTTCTTTCTTTCTTCCTTTCTCTCTCTCTCTCTCTCTCTCTCTCTCTTTCTTTCTTTAAGGTTTTAAGTCAGGCGGAGGCTGGCAGATTTCTGAGTTCAAGGCCAGCCTGGTCTACAGAGTGAGTTCTAGGACAGTCAGGGCTATTCAGAGAAACCCTGTCTCGAACCCCTCCCACCCAAAAAAAGAGAGATTTTAAATTGTGAGTGTGTGTACATGTATATCTGGGTCTGTGTGAGGCTATGTGTAAATGTGAATGTAAGAGTCAGACCCTCCTGGAATTACAAGCGGTTGTGAACTACAGTGTGAGTGCTGAGAACTCCACCCAGGTCCTTTGGGAGATTAATTTTTTTCTTTGCTTTTTTTAAAAGATTGATTGATTGATTGATTGATTGATTTTACTTAAGTACGCTGTTGCTATCTTCAGACACACCAGAAGAGGGTGTCAGATCTAATTACAGATAGTTGTGAGCCACCGCATGGTTGCTGGGATTTGAATTCAGGACCTTCTGAAGAGCAGTCAGTGCTCTTATCTGCTGAGCCATCTCTCCAAGCCCCTAAAACAACTTTTTTTGTTTTGCTTTGTTCGCTTTTTTGTTTTTTGAGACAGGTTTTCTCTGTGTAGCCCTGGCTGTCCTGGAACTCACTCTGTAGACCAGGCTGGCCTCGAACTCAGAAATCCACCTCCCTCTGCTTCCCAAGTGCTGGGATTAAAGGCATGTGCCATCACCACCCCGCCTAAAACAACTTTTAAAACAAACTTTTGTTCACATGGGAGGATATCCTTAAGGGATAAGTATTATTAAAAAACTATCCAATGTCATATTGAAAAGAAATGTCTGGGACCGTCAAGATGGTGAAAGGTCCTGCTGCCAAGCCTGACAGCCTGAGTTCGATCCCCAGGATCTACATGGTAAAGAGACGAGACGGAACCGACTCCCATAAATTGTTTTCAGACCTCCTCATAGGCAGTATGGCACACACCCACACAATTATAAGAGGAAGTAATAAAAATTTTGACACTTAAAAACATCATAGCCCACTTTGGAAAAAAAAAAGAAACCTCAATGTAATACACACAGCACTAGAGACTATGCTATTTTTCTTCATTTATTTCTGAAGTAAGGGGGCTTCCTATAATTGTGATAAGTATCTAAGATGGTGGTCTATTTCCCTGCTTCCTGAAAAGCTGAGGCGGTGGTCTCACTTAAACAGAGAAAACACACCAAAACATGAACAGTGCTTGGTCTACAACAGGCATTTGAGTCTTTTTGTTTTGTTTTGTTTAAAGATTTATTTATTTATTTGGTTTTTTGTTTTAGTTAGTTTGTTTGTTTTGTTTTGTTTGTTTGTTTGTTTCAAGACAGGGTTTCTCTGTGTAGCCCTGGCTGTCCTGGAACTCACTCTGTAGACCAGGCTGGCCTCAAACTCAGAATCTGCCTGTTTCTGCCTCCCAAGTGCTGGGATTAAAGGTGTGCGCCACCACTGCCCGGCTTATTTATTTATTATATGTAAGTACACTGTAGCTGTCTTTGGACACTCCAGAAGAGGGCATCAGATCTCACTATGGATGATTGTGAGCCACCACGTGGTTGCTGGGATTTGAACTCAGGATCTTCTCAAGAGCAGTCAGGGCTCTTAACCGAAGAGCCATCTTTCCAGCCCCAGACATTTGTTTTTACCAGAATTTTTTTAGGGCTTATTCCAGTTTTATGTGCATTGGTGTTTGGCCTGCATTTATCTTTATGTGAAGGGGCCATATCCTCTGGAACTGGAGTTACAGTTGTGAGCTGCTTGGTGAAGCTGGGAATTGAACCCTGCACTCTGTAAGAGCAGCTAGTGCTGTTAACCACTGAGCCATCTCTCCAGCCTCCAGAACAGACATTTTTTATTTTTAATTAATTAATCAATTAATTGTACTCAGGTCTCGAAAAACCAAAAAAAAAAAAAAAATTAGTTAATCTGGAGTGAAGAGATGGCTCAGAGGTTAAGAGCACTGACTGCTCTTCTGAAGGTCCTGAGTTCAAATTCCAGCAACCACATGGTGGCTCACAACCACCCATAATGAGATCGGACGCCCTCTTCTGGTGCGTCTGAAGACAGCTACAGTGTACTTACATATAACAATAAATAAATCTTTAAAAAAATTTAACTAATCTATTATTTTCAAATGAGGTAGCATTCTACAGTCCAGACTGGCTTGGAATCCACTAAGTAACTCATACTGGCCTTGAATTCGTGATCCTCCTGCTTCTGTGGAAAGTGGCTGTAATTACAGGCTTAATTCACTAGGCCAGCCTGGCTTTTTCCTTTTCTTCTGTTTATTTTCCAAGTTTGCCACAGTCCATGTCCAGATAATTATGACACGAAGCTAGGAGCCCTGCTGTCCTGCTTCAGAGAATGAGTGTGCCCAGTTATCTTGGGATTTGACCTTTATGATCACAGAGACCACTGCTTTAAGGAGCCAGGCAAAGCACCTCAGAGCTGTCAGAGTCTGGAGGGAGGGAGAACTAACTGTATATCCACTGCAGAGGCTCCTGGAGGGGCTGGAGCAGGTAAGGAGAACTGGGGGACAGATGGCAGCTTCAGTCAGCAGGAGCTGGACTCTGACCATCCCTCAGCCCTCCTGGGTGAGGAAATCCCTGTGTGCTCAGGAGAGGCTCCAGATGGTTCGACGCAGGCTGCTGTGGGCAGGAAGGGCACTCATTCTAAGTCACTCAAGAGAGACCAGGGCCTGAAACAGACAATGATTCTGTCCTCTTAGATATCCAGAACATAATTCCGTGGTGACCCTCTGCCAAAGGGGTGAGATAAGTATAGTCCGAGGCAGCCACACATTATGGCCCCAGCAGAGAGGTGAGAAGGCCGGAGGAGGCCAGAGTGCTCTGGAATCTGGAGGCTAGAAGGGGATCTTGGGCTTGCTTTGCGGCTGAGGGTGCATTAGACACGGGGCTAGAGAGGAGCTGCACCCAGGTGGGGAAATCTGAGGTGAGAGAAGCAAGGGGACCCCAGGAGGCTGGGATCATTGATATCATTGCTCAAAGCCAGACTGGGCCACATAGTGAAACCTTGTCTCAAAAACCAAAAACAGGTCTGGTGAGGTGGATGGCTTAGCCTGTGACAATGATACCACCAAGTCTGAAAATCTAAGTAGAATGGAGTCTACTGTGGCAGGAACATGGCCACCCATATATACAAGACAAAGTAATAAGTGTGAAATATTGTATGTACAAAATAATTTTTTTTACAGGTAACCTGAGACTCAGAGAGGTTTGTTTGTCCAAAGGCACACCGCTGGTGATGGGATGAGATTTCCACCCTGCTGGACCCTCCCCCCACCGCGCTGGACCCCTCCCCTCAGGGAACTCTGACTCATCGAGAAGGCAGGAAGAGAGAGCAGGGTGGGTTGGTTGGTTGTTGCTTTGTTTTTTTTTTTTTTCGTTTGTTTGTTTTCTTTTCTTTTCTTTTCTTTTCTTTTTTTTTTCCGAGACAGGGTTTCTCTGTGTAGCCCTGGCTGTCCTGGAACTCACTCTGTAGACCAGGCTGGCCTCAGAACTCAGAAATCCACCTGCCTCTGCCTCCCAAGTGCTGGGATTAAAGGCGTGCGCCACCACTGCCCGGCTGTTGTTGCTTTTTAGAGATAGGGTTTCTCTGTGTAGCCCTGGCTATCCTTGAACTCTCTATGTAGACCAGACTATCCTGGAACTCACAGAAATCCTCCTGCCTCTGCCTCCTGAGAGCGAAGATTAAAGCCAGGTGCCACCACCACACCCAGCTTCTCAAGTACTCAGAGTATTAGCACAGCCCTCTCTATACATAGCTGATTATTCTATTCTCTCTCTGTCTCTGTCTGTCTGTCTGTCTGTTTGTCTCTCTCTCTCTTTGTGTGTGTGTGTGTGTGTGTTTCAAGACAGGATTTCTCTATGTAGTCCCAGCTGCCCAGCTGTTCTGGAACTTGCTCTGTAGACCAGGCTGGCCTGGAACTCACAGAGATTGCCCCTGTCTCTGTCTCTCAAGTGCTGGGATTAAAGGTGTATGCTATCACTGCCTGGCCTGGCTGATTTTCGTTTTGTAGTTTTTGCTTTACCCCTTATACATATACATATAGACATATACAATAAAATATAACTACATTATTATTTATTTAGACAGTGTTTCACTGTGTAGTCCTGGCTGGTCTGGACCATGCTATGTAAAGCAGGCTGGTCTTAAACTCAGAGTCCTACCAGCCTGCCTCTACCTTCCAGAGTGCTGGGCTTTAAAATTGTGCACCACCAGGTTAAGTTTCCTTGGTTTTGGGGACAGAGTCTCACTACATAAACCTGTATGGCCTGGAAATGGCTTAGTCTGTAACCTGCCCCTGGAATTAGAGAGATGTGCAATTATGTATGACTTTATGTAAATTTTAAAGGGGGAGCGGGGATGACACGATTTTTCAGAAATAGGTGTGAGGACTAGTGGGTCAAAGTGATAATAACCACAGTGAACCCTCAACAACAGAGGAATCTGGCCTCTAACAGCTGCCAGCAAACCAACTTGGCTTCACCACCCATTTCCCAAGCTGACAAAAAGTAAAAGCTAGTTCTATCCCAGGGACCTGTAGCTGAGATACAGGAGCAGTATGTGCGAACTAACTAATGAAGGAATGTCTCCACCACAAGGACAGCACTTACTCATTAGACTTGGCTCTCCAGAGAGGATCCTGCTTCCCTCCACAAGGGCCTAGAGTGGGGTAAGGATGTCTGTCATCTAGCCACCCTCCCTCTTCTGTTTTTACCTTTTTGTAAGTAATAGGATCTTTCTCTCTTTCTGTTTACTGTCTGCCCCCTTCCTCTCTCTCTCTCTCTCTCTCTCTCTCTCTCTCTCTCTCTCTCTCTTACACACACACACACACACACACACACACACACACACACACACACACACAGACACCCAGAGTGGGGGGTTGGGGGAGGGAGAAGGCTCTCTGCTTTTCAAGAGAGGCTTTCTCCTGAGTGTCCTGGAATTTGCTCTTAGACCAGGCTGGCTTCAAACTAGTTCTTAACACTTGCTTGTGCTCTCTTTCCTCAGCAGCCTAAGCTGCCTAGTTCTTAGTACATCTGACGTCAATTGCAACGTGCACATTTGCACCTCGCAGAGGACCGCTATGCTCTGAAGTTGGCTCCCGAGCTCCTCTTTACTATAAGTATCTGGGGATGTGTGGCTGTAATTCCCCCCTCCCCCACCCCTTTCCCTTTCCCTCCCTCCTCTTTCCAGTGAAATTTTTGGGATTGAATCGAGGCCACATACATGCTAGCCTCTACCACCGACCTCTAACCTGGTCCCTAGAAGTGAGATCTTCTCACAGTTATCATTTGTCATCTACACTGTGTCGTAGAAATAAGGGAAGAGCCTGGTGGTGGTGGCCCACGCCTTTGATCCCACTCCACTTGGGAGGCAGAGGCAGGCGTATTTCTGAGTTTAATGCCAGCCTAGTCTACAGAGTGAGTTCCAGGACAGCCAGGGCTATACAGAGAAACCCTGTCTTGAAAAACCAAACCCAAAACAAAATATAACCAATAAGCACATTAGGCTCATATAGTAGCAGTCTCTCAATGTGTTTGGGAGACAGAAAAGTTGAGAAGGTACTCCTCCCCAGAAGAGGAAAATGCCTGTGCCCTAGGTAAGGGTGGATAAAAAGAATAATCTGAAAAGCAATTTGATATGAAATATTAAGTAACAGATAAAGGCAGTCACTGGGGCTCTTCTCTAAAGCAACCAGAGAAACCCTGTCTCAAAAAACTGAAAAAAAAAAAAAAAGACTAAAGAAGTGCCCCAGCCTTTCAGTGTTAGCATTACTATGCGTGGGTATTAGCATGGACAGAAGCGGAAGGAAGGAAACCCACTTGCACAGTTGCCCCTAACAGACCAGAATGTTCTCACTGTCCCGAATTTCCTTCCACCTATCGCTCAAACCATGAATTCATGGACGACAGCAGGTTGGATGTGACTGCGTACCGTCCCTCTTCCTCACACAGCTCCATTAGTGACAGCAAGCACAGCAATATTTAACCCCAGGTCCCATGATAGCAGCCCCTTCAGGCCTTGGACTCAAGAGTCCTGTAGACATTGGTAAGGCGATGAGACACACCCTGTGCTGCCTGTGTTATTTATGCCTCTGGCAATGAAGCCCCTGACAAAGAAGCATGTCACTGGGACACATGCTCTTTGTTCAGAGGTGCGTGCCAGCACCGGCTGTGCAGGAAGGCACAGTGCCCTGTCTGTAGTCGCTCTTCCCTTGACACTCTGGCGTTCTTTTTCTATTTGTTGCATGTGGTGGCTGTGTTTATTAATTACTCTGTAGCTTATCGTATTAAATACACATTCATCCTGTGGACTGGTTACCCTGGGAAAGAGTCTTCTATACCACAGATTTTGCTTTCAAGAGATAACAGTCTCAACACACTAGCTAGGATCAATCCCACCCTCCTTAGGAGTTACCAGGTTACTCCACTCTGGCACAGACCAGACTGCCACCACCAGCCCATGACAACACCTGTGGGCTACCTGTTCTCCTAGGGCCCTCAACTGTTACCCATCCAGTGTACCAAAGTAAGAGTCCCCAACAGTGACTCACTCCAGACCAGGGTGGAGCAAAACTATGACAGCTTTGAACCAGACCTATAAAGTTTACTTCGCTGGGGCTACAGGTGGTGGTTAAGCCTTAATTCCTCATTTTTTTTTCAATTAAGATATCACCAACTTCATAGGGTTGCCTGAAAGTTAAATGGAACATAACAGAGCAATATCTTAAAAGCCAATGCTTGGTGATTGACTATGGAAGCACCTCAGTAGTTTGTTTGTTTAGGTTTTTTTTTGTTTTGTTTTTTGCAAAAGCTTTTTGCATAGCTCCGTGAAGCCTATCATGTAATAGAGATCTTTTGTGACAAGGAGCACACCACTCCCTTCCTTTCTTCATTCTCCGGTCTTGGCCTTCTAGTCGCCCACAGGAGTAATGAATGAATCTACACCTATAAGTATTCACCTTTCTATAAGTATTAATTTTCTTTTCTCTTGAATTGTTATTTCTGAATCTGATATATAATCCATTTAAAAGTTAAAAGTTGCCGGGCAGTGGTGGTGCACGCCTTTAATCCCAGCACTTGGGAGGCAGAGGCAGGCGGATTTC
>NW_022196900.1:7487516-7488143 GCF_008632895.1 Mastomys coucha
CAAGAAGGAAGACCAAAGTGTGGATACTTCGTTCCTTCTTAAAAGGGGGAACAAAATACCCATGGAAGAAGTTGTAGAGACTGAAGGAAGGACAATCCAGAGACTGCTCCACCTGGGAATCCTTCCTATATTCAATCATCAAATCCAGACACTATTGTGGATGCCAGCAAGTGCTGGCTGACAGGAGCCTGATATAGCTGTCTCCTGAGAGGCTCTGACAGTACCCGACTAATACAGAAGTAGAGGCTCACAGCCATCCATTGGACTGAGTACAGAGGGTCCCCAATGAAGAAGCTAGAGAAAGGACTCAAGGAGCTGAAGGGCTTGCAGCCCCTTAAGACAAAACAACAATATGAACTAACTAGTACCCTCAGAGCTCCCAGAGACTAAACCACCAACCAAAGAGTACACATGGTGGAACAAATGGCTCCAGCAGCATATGTATAGTAGAGGATGGCCTAGTCAGTCATCAATGGGAGGAGAGGCCCTTGGCCCTGTGAAGGTTCTATACCCCAGTGTAGGGGAATGCCAGGGCCAGGAAGCAGGAGAGGGTGGGGTGGTGAGCAGAGGGAGGGGGGAGGGAACAGAGTTGCTCTTTTTTTGTTTGTTTTGGTTTTTTTTTTTTTT